>NC_057725.1:3314380-3347798 GCF_004010195.1 Chiloscyllium plagiosum
CTCACCTTAACCTCCTTCCACCTATCGGATTTCCAACGCCCCTCCCCCAAGTCCCTCCTCCCTACCTTTTATCTTAGCCTGCTTGGCACACTCTCCTCATTCCTGAAGAAGGGCTCATGCCCGAAACGTCGATTCACCTGCTCCTTGGATGCTGCCTGACCTACTGCGCTTTTCCAGCAACACATTTTCAGCTGCTGATATTTCCAGCAAATTCTGTTTTTGTTCAGGATTCTTTAATCCTCTGATCAAATGATCCCATCACTCGGCCATATCGAGTCACACTGTACAGAAGAGGTCCTTCGGCCTATCAAGATTGTACAAACAAAAAAATCCCACAAGGTACCTTGTACCTAAAATGGCGTCATTTATAGAAACAATATGCACTATTTGCTTTACTCCTGTACTTGAGTGCACATGACAATAAAATCTAAATGTAAACTCCACACTAACCTGACTTTACAGCACTTGGTCCGAAGCTGTTGAATGTTATGACATTTCAAGTTTTCATCCAGGTACCTTTTAAAGGTTCTGAGGTTTCCCACTCCTATTGCCTTCCACCCTCTGAGGACTAGCACTCCCCAAATCACTTGCTATGTGGACCCCATTTCAAGGCTTGAAAATTGCCATGACCCCTCTCTGAGAGAGAGCAGGGAGAGTGGGAGGAGAGGATAGGAGACTTGTGAAAGTCTGCCTCAGTGCTCACAATCCTGAAGTTTCAGTTTGCGACCTTGCTTGGGATCACATCCCCGTTTTTGGAATCCTTGATCATGAGTAATACTGTGCTGAAGAATATTACTGTGGCCACCTTTGCAAAGAATAACAATATGTAGTCAATACATGCAAACACACACATAGACATGACAGACAATTCAAATTAAATCATTTGATTCTCTCTTTGTTCAATGCATGAAGAAACAGCTATCACTTGTATTGCTTTTCCAGTTTTAGCTGCTAAATGTTGCACTGGTGAAAAGATATGGCACGGTTCCATTGCTCATCACAGATGCTTAGTATGTGTTTCTTTTTTGGATATTTACAATGCCCTAAGTCAATAGTATTTCAAATACAAACAGCACGAGTTTCTTAAAAATGGACTTAAAATGACCTGCTTGAAATACATCCGCTCTTAAATCCGACTGTCAAACTCTACTCCGGATCTCTCAGAAGTACTTGACCAGCACAGTGGAAAGTAAGATCTGGAAAGCTGGGCGAGTCCATATTTTTATTCGGTGCTTGTCTGTGATATAGAAACCAGTCACAGGCACTGAAAAGGTGATTCAATTTGCAGATTACTTGTCAGGAATACATCAGGATAAGGCTAATCAATCCATTTTCAGCATAAATGAAATTCTAGCTACTGAAATAGTGATCGATTTCCAGATCTCAGGCCAGAGCAAGTTCTTCAAGGTCAATAATTCCATTTACTTGGCTCCTGTTGAAATTTATCAAGAGTTGTCTCTGAAAAGGTTCTCTGCCAATGACAGAATGATTGGTGTCAAAATTTACCGTTCACCTGGCCCCAAACATCAAATGATGCATTGTGCTGTCAGTGCGCAGGAATTGTTTTTTTGGTTGACTTTCAGATGAAATACTGATTCATTCTTGATGTCTAACAGACAAAAGACAGCTACAGCATTTGGACAGATGAGTTGGGAGCAGAAGATTGTTCTCTCAAAGCTCCATCTGTACTTGGTGAGATCATGACTTCAACACCTCTTTTCTGCCTACTCCCCAATCCTTTGTTAATCAATAATCCATCTAATTGTCCGATAAAAATATTCAAAGACCCTGCCACCACCCTCTCTGGTGAAGAGAGTTCCAAAGACTTGATCCTCAGAGAGAAATGTGACAAAGTGTCACTTTGTTGAGTTTTTTGGAGAGTTTTTTGCTGTGAGACCAATAAGGTTCTCTCGCTGTAACCATGCCCACCTCACCTCATGCACTCCCTGCATCACCCCATGGCTCCACTCTCACCCAATTCCAGCTCCGGCTTACCACAAATCATTCCCAGAACATCTCACTGCTGTTGGAATATCCTGGAAATGTCCAGCATCCCTACAATTTCTATGAGGAAAGGATGCTGCCTCTGGCCTCTCTGAGCAGGACCTGCATTTGTATCAGAGGTTGCCCTCGACTTACTGTGCCAGAGACCCCTGAGAAAAGGCTGTCCCCCTTGGTTTGACTGATATCTGCTGACAACTATGACAAGTATCCTGACTTTGTGTCTGTACTGGCACATATTAGATGCCAATGTCTGAACAAGATCAGGTCAGATGCAAAGAATACTGCAGAGAGTAACTCATCTCCTGACTCCCCAAAGCCTGTCCACCATCTACAAGCATAAAACACAGGAGTGTGATGGAATACTCCCCATTTACCTGGATGGGTGCAGCTCCAACAACACTCAAGAAACTTGACACCATCCAGGACAGAGCATCCGCTTGATTTGCACCACATCCACTCCCTCCACCACCGATGCTGAGTAGCAGCAGTGTGTACTACCTACAAGATACACTGCAGCAATCCACTAAGGCTCTTTGTACAACACCTTCAATCCTCTCTTTTGTCATGACAATTTGTTTGAAATTCTTTCTTCATTTTACACTCTGATTCACAAGTATTTCTGGGATGTGACTTTTGTCCTCTATGACAAAAATAAATGCAAAATGTCTGATCTGTTTGCCTTATCCTGTCCTTATTGTCCGTTTATAATCCACAGACTCACATCCCAGACAACTCACTCACTTATACTTTCTAAATCCCTGTAAAAACTCTCACTATCTGTATTTGATATGTATATTGAGCTTCTTTTTGCAGTCTCTCTTGCCCTCCATCTTAATCTTTAGATTCTGTGCAATCTCCTAACTTGCTGCTCACCTTTGCTGAATGATATAATTATCGTTAAATGTGATTCTATCTGTAACATCCCTTGTTAGTCAGAGACAGGGCATTCTGTCCTCCCTGGAATGTAGCTGTTTTGTGTCTTCTGAAATATCTCCTTACTTGTCTGCCACTGTGTCTTGACTGACCTATCCCATCATTTTATTGTCCAGTTCACTTCACTCAGTTTTGTCATTCATGCCATTTGGCCATTAGATATAGGAGAAGAATTGGGTCATTCAGCCCATTGAATCTGCCCCACCATTTGATCATGACCCATTCTCCTGCCTTCTCCCCATAATCCTTGATCCCCGTACCAATCAAGAACCTGTCTATTTCTGTCTTAAATACACTCAATGGCTTGGCATCTTCTGAAGCCATAAGTTGCACAGAGCACCCTCTGACTATAGAATTCCTTATCATCTCAGTTCTAACGATTCATCCCTTCACTCTGAGACTGTGCCCTCGGGTCTGAGTCTCTCCTACCTCATGGAAACATCTCCTCCATGTCCACTCTATCCAGGCCACTCAGTATTCAGATCCCCCCTCATCCTTCTAAACTTCAACGAGTACAGTGCTTTCATGATTATCCTCTTCTAAGTTTAAAGCACTATCTTTCAATCCACTATTCTCTCCCTCAAATTTCATGTGATATTCAGCCATACTACCTCGGATTATCTTCACCATGACATCATTAATTAATACTATCTCATTGCACATTATCAGGTCTAGAATAGCCTCCTCTGGTAGGTTCCAGAACATGCTGTTCTAAGGAACTGTCTCAAAAACACTTCATGAACTCGTTGTCCAGTCTATGTTTGCAAATCTGATTTATCCAACATATGTACAGGTTAAGATCATCCATAATTATTGCTGTCCCTTCCTCATAAGCCTCCATTATCTTCTCCTGTTCTGTTACTCTATTTGGGGACTCCATAACTCCCACAAGCAAAGTTTTGCCTTTACAACTTTTCAACTGTATCCAAACTAATTTTACACCTTAATCTCCCAAACTTCTCCTTCTCCGTTGTACAAAGTCCCTCCTTCTTAACAGAACGGTCCGTCCACCTTTTCCCTGGGAAATCTTTGCTGAGGAAATGGGACAAAGTGGCAGCAGTGAAGGTTGCTGCTCCAGTGCTGGCCAGCCCAGACATGATGGGCTAAATGGCCTCTGTTTGTGCTGCGAGAGTTTGTTTCTGTGGGTCAAACTGCTGCCTTTGGTGTCTGTGTTCCAGCTGAGTTTCAAGTGTCAGGGCAAGAGCTCCAGAGGAGATGGACACAGAGAAGAAATTCAGGAAAATAAGGAGATGCTTTGGTTCTGAATGCCCAGGCTCCCCAAAGCTAGCATTGAAGTGTTTACCAGCTGTCATGGTCCCTGAAGCCTCGAATCCCTCATGTCAAGGATTTGGGGTGGGGTGGGGTTTCAAGCTCCTGAACGGGGTTTTTGGTTTTTGTTTTGTTAGCTTGTTATCTGAAGTCAGCTCACTGGCAGCACTCCCACATCGAAGTCAGTACCCTCATGGGTTCATATCAAGATCTTTGAACAAGACATTGAAGCAGCCAAACACTGTACCAAGCGGGTGTCTGACTCTGCAGTTGTAATATCCAATGTTACAGGGACTGAAGTAACTCCATAAGACTGTAAGAGCAGAAATTAGGCCATTCGGCCCATCGAGTCTGCTCCCCATTCTCCTGCACATGGCACTGTTCAAAGAACAACAGGAAAGTTCTGGAAACAATGCTACTTTAATGAAAAAGGAAAACCATTACTCAGTATCGGATTTTGTTGCAGCTTATTGGACCTTGCTGCTCTCTAATTGGCTGCTACTATCCAACACAACGGTGTTGTACGTGCAGTTCAATGAATCTTTGACCAGAGTCCCAGGTGACAAGGCCTGCTTTACTGGAGAAGGGGGGACATTGTCTGAATATGGAGCTACTGCAAAGCAGCACTATTTGTTGGCACTGTGTTTCAGCAGAACACCACTGTGACAAAGCCCAATGACCAAAGGCAGCATAAATCACTTACTTAGATTTCTACATTAATGAAATGTTGAGGGAAAAGAAATGAACTGATGCACTAATGTTGTGTAAATGCATGCATGCATGTAAAATCTTTCCTTCCATCTTGACCGCTGCATAATTGTGAGGCATGCATACAAACACAGAGGGAGTATATGATGCACACAAATGTTCCTGAGCCAATGATGTGCCCTACTCTCCCCCCTGCACTGTCCTCAACTGAAATATTTGTATCAGATCTTGACTGGGCCACCAAATGACTGACTTGTGAAGTGAAATACAAAACCTCATAAAAGAGCCAAGAAGCCTCTAATTATCCAATTTGCCATAATGGCTTTCCCCTTGGAGTTGACTAAAGAGCTGAGTCTGGAATGCCTGACTCATGCATTTCCCCTCCGCCCCCCCACACATATTCCCCTCCCCCTTCAATAAGGGATCCTTTCTAGTGGTGACACAATTTGGGAAAATAGAGTAAAAGTATTTCAGTTTTAACCAGCCCAACCACAACTCCCCACATCACTGAGAACACAGGGAGCAAAGACTGAAGTGAAAGGGATTGCAATCAAGGTCACTCAACACCTCGTGTTTTAATGTCGGGCAGCATGGGGAGTCGTGATTCAGTCCAGCTCTTTGGTGGAGTAGAGCACTTGTAGGTGGTGCACACTCCTGCCCGTGTGTGTTGAAGTTGGATGGAGTGCATATTCACAGTGTCAGATGTAGTGTTAATCAATGGCCTGCTTTGTGTCAAGCTTCTTGAGTGTTGTTGGAGCTGCACCCATCCAGGCAAGGTGGGGGTGGGGGGGGGGGATGGTATTCCATTACTCCTGATTCCTATCTCCTGGCCTGGTCTTGTAGCCACACTATTATGTAGTTTGTCCAGTTCCATTTCTAACCAATGGTAACCTGTGGATGTTGATAGTGAGGGGTCCAGCAATGGCAATACTATTGATATGAAGGAACATATTGGAGATGGTAATTGCTTGGCATTTGTGTTTCTTGCAATGTTTCCTGCCACTTGTCAGTCCAAGCCTGGATATTGTCTAGATCTTATGCATTGGAACACAGGCTGCTTCAGTTTCTGAGATATCGTGAATGATGTTGAACATTGCACGATCATCAGAGAACATCCCCACTTCTGACTTTATAATGGAGGGCAGGTCATTGATGAAGCAGCTGAAGATGGTTGGGCCGAGGACACTACCCTGAGGAGCTCCTGCAGAGATGTCCTGGAGCTGAAATGACTGAACAAGAACAACCATAACCATCTTCCTTTGTACAAGATATGACACCAACCAGCAGAGAGTTTGCTCCTGATACCCATTGATTATGTTTTTTCTGTGGGTCCTTGATGCTAAAGGGTTGTCACTCTCCCCATCCCTCCTAAATTCAGCTCTTTTGTCCATGTTTGAACCAAGGCTGTAATGAGGTCAGGAGCTGAGTGGCCCTGGTGGAACTCAAACTGGGCGTCACTGAGCAGGTTATTGGTGAGCAGATACTGCTTGATAGCACTGTTACTGACACCTTCCATCACTTTACTGATGATAAGGAGGAGACTGATGGGGCGGTAATTGGCTGGGTTGGATTTGTCCTGCTTTTTATCTACTGGGCAATTTTCCACACTGTCGGGTAAATGCTAGTGTTATAACTGTACTGAAAGAGCTTGGCTAGAGGTGAAGCAAGTTCTGGAACACAAGTCTTTGGTACTATTGATGGAAAGTTTTCAGAGCCCATCGTCTTCGCAGTATCTAGTGCCTCCAACTGAACTGAACAGGCTGAAGACCGATGTTGGTATTGTTGGGAACCACTGCAGGAGGCAGAGACTGATTATTCACTGAAACTTCCATTTGCAGGTGGATATAAATGCTTCAGCCTTGTCTTATACTGGGATCCGCCATTATTGAGGGTGGGGATATTTGTGGATACTCCTCCAGTCATTTGTTTAAGTATCCACTACCATTCACAATTGGATGTGGCTGGACTACAGAGCTTCAATCTAATTATGGGATCGCTTAGCTCAGTCTATCACTTGTTGCTTCTATAGTTTGACACGCATGTTGTCCTGTTTGGTGACTTCACCAGTGTGACACCTCATCGTCAGGTATGCTCCTGTCCTGTCCTCCTGTACTCTCCATTGAACTAGGGTTGATCCTCTTGCTTGATGATAATAGCTTAGTGGGGGAATATGCCGGGCCATGAGGTTACAAATTGTTGTTGGCCCACAGTGCCTAATATTTGTTCCATCAGTTTGGAGCCTGTCCCCCTTAGCATAGTGGTAGTGCCACTCAGACTGATAAGAGAATTTTCTCTGTGAAGATGGACTGTGCCTGTTTGCAGTGGTCACTCTTACCGATACTGTCACAGACAGATGCATATGCAGCTGGCAGGTTGGTAAGGATGCAGTTGTGTATGTTTATCGTCTTGTAGGCTCTCTCACCACCTGCAGCAGACCCAGTCTAGCAGCTTTGTCCTTTAGGACCCGATCTGGCCCATCAGTAGTACTGCTACTGAGCCATTCTTGGTGGTGAACATTGAAATCCCCCAGCTCTTCCTCATGTTGTTACAGAGCTATCACTGTAAGGACTTAAAATCTTTCACAAAGTGTGGTAACCAGAGTCATCCCATTGAGGCCGATGCAGTGATTTCTAAAATTTTAGAACACAGAACATAGAACAGTACAGCACAGGAACAGGCCCTTCGGCCCACAAGGTTGTGCTAAACATGATGTCAAATGAAACTAATCCATTCTGCCTGTCCTTGGTCCATATCCCTCCAATCCTTGCATATTCATGTGCTTATCTAAAAGCCCCTTAAATGCCCCTATCATTTCTGCCTCCACCACCACCCCTAGCAGTGTGTTCCAAACTCTTACCACTCTCTGGTAAAAAACTTGCCCCTCACATCTCCTTTGACCTTTCCTCCTTTCACCTTAAATCCATGCCCCCTTAATTTTTTGACATTTCAATTCTGGGAAAAAGATTCTGACCAACAACCCTATCTATGCATCCCATAATTTTGCAGACTTCTATCGACCTTCCCTCAGCCTCCATTGCTCCAAAGAAAACAACCCATGTTTTTCTAACCTCTCCTTATAGCTCATACCCTCTAATCCAGGCAACATCCTGGTAAAGCTCTTCTGAAACCTCTCCAAAGCCTCCATATCCTTCCTGTAATATGGTGACCAGAACTGAACCAGAATACCCTCAATATGGCCTGACCAAAGACTTGTAAAGCTGCAACATGACATCCTTGCTCTTGTACTTAACTCCCTGACCAATAAAGGCAAGCATGCCAAACGCTTTCACTATCATCCTATTTACTTGCGTGGCCACTTTCAGGGATCTATGGACTTATCGAACCGTAGAGATGTTCAACATGGAAACAGACCCTTTGGTCCAACCCGTCCATGCCGACCAGATATCCTAACCTAACCTAGTCCTATTTGCCAGCACGTGGCCCATATCCTATTCATATACCCATCCAGATGCCTTTTAAATGTTGTAATTGTACCAACCTCCACCACTCTTGAATCCCAAGATCCCTCTGTACATCAATGCTGTTCAGAGACCTGCTATTAACTGCATACTTTTCCTTAACATCTGATCTTCCAAAGTGCAGCACCTCATACTTACCCATTTGCCATTTCTCCACTCATATCTGCAAATGCTCTATATCCTGCTGTATCCTTCTACACTGTCTACAATTCCACCAATCTTTGTATCTTCTGCAAACTTACTAACCCACCCATCTACATTTTCAGGAGAAAGTGAGGTCTGCAGATGCTGGAGATCAGAGCTGAAAATGTGTTGCTGGAACAGCGCAGCAGGTCAGGCAGCATCCAGGGAACAGGAGAATCGACGTTTCGGGCATAAGCCCTTCTACATTTTCATCCAAGTCATTTATATAGATTACAAATAGCAGAAGGCCCAGTACGGATCCCTGCAGAACACCAGGAGTCATGGACCTTCAGCCTGAAAAACACCCTTCCACTATTACCCTCTGCCTTCTATGGACAAGCTAATTCTGAATCCACGCAGTCAGGTCACATAGATGCCATGCATCTTAATCTTCTGGATGAGCCTCCCATGAGGGACCTTGTCGAAAGCCTTACTAAAATCCATGTAGACAACATCCATTGCTCTACCCTCATCAATAACTTCATCACTTCATTGAAAATTCAATCAAGTTAGTAAGACATGACCTGCCTTGCACAAAGCCACGCTGACTGCCCCTAATTTAACCAAGCTTTTCCAAATGCATGTAGATCCTATCCCTATGAATTCTCTCCAAAAGCTCCCCAACCACTGATGTGAGACTCACTGATCTATAGTTTCTTGGATTATTCCTACCTCCCTTCCTGAATAGAGGAAGAACATTAGCTACTTGCCAGTCCTCTGGGACCCCTCCAGTGGCCAGCGAGGATACAGAGATCTTGGTCCAGTCCCCAACAATCCCCTCTTTTGACTCTCTCAATAACCTGGGGTAGACAGCATTGGGCCCTGGGGACTTACCTGCCTTAATGCTCTTCAAGAGACCCAACACCATTTCTTTCTTGATCTCAAAATGCCGTAGCATATTGGCATGTTCCACAAAAATCTCACTATCCTCCATATCCTTGTCCTGGGTGAATACTGACACAAAGCACTAATTTAGGATCTCACCCACATCTTCTGCCTCCAAGTACAAATTCCCTCCTTTGCCCCTGAATGGTCCTACCTTCTCTCTAGTTATCCTTTTGTTTTTAATGCATATATAGAAAGCTTTGTGATTCTCTTTAGCCCAACTCGCCATGGTTATTTCATGGCCCCTCCTTGCTCCCCTAATTCCTTGCTTGAGTGCTTTCCTGCTTTTCTTATATTCCTCACGGACCCTGTCCGATTTTAACTTCCTAAACCTTACATATGTTTTTTTTCTTTTGACGAAATTCATAACCTCCCTCATTATCCAAGTTTCCCTTGCCTTGCCATCCTCATCCTTCCTCCTCACAGGAACATGCTGGTCCTGAACTCTCATCAGCAGGTCTTTAAACATTTCCCACATGTCAGCTCCTCCCAATTAACATGCCCTAGTTCCTGCCTAATACTGACGTAATTTGCCCTCTCACAATTTAGTACCTTCCCCCAAGGTCCTGAATTATTCTTGTTCATCGCTATCTTAAAACATAAGGAGTCATTATTACTGTTTCCTGAGATCTCCCCCACTGAAAGGCCAGGCTCATTAACCAGTACACGGTCCAGTATAGCCCCGCCTCCGGTTGGACTCACCTACTGTTTCAAGAAACCCTCTTGGATGCAATTAACAAAGTCTGCTCTGTCTCAGCCTCTTGCTGTAAGGGAGTCCCAGTCAATACTGGGGACATTAAAGTTACACAGTAGGATAACTCTGTTTTTATTGCACCTTCCATAATCTACCTACATATTTGTTCCTCAATCTCTCAGTAGCTGCTTGGTGGGGAGAGATGATAGTATAATCCTATCAGAGTGACTGCATTGTCTTATTTTGCAGTTCTAACCCATCCTGCCTCAGTGGATGAGCCCACCAGCATGTCCTCTCTGAGTATAGCTTCCTTGTTTCTATGCTCTAGTCCTCGACTACTGAAGCCAAGGATCACAGATGCTGTTTTAATAGACTTCCCAACCTGTCCTGTCACATTCGGAGTTTTGTGTACATGTTCCTGCACCCACTTCCAACTGTGTCACTTGTGTTGAAAGATAGGTTTTATCAGGGAGAAGAGATTTTAAAGTGAATGAGTCATTCTCTCAAGCAATTTTATTAAAACGAACAAAAGGGTTGACTCATATCGACCAACATTTACATATGATATATGAGTTGATAAATTTAAAGAACTGAATATAAACGCTCAGACCAGAGAAGTGATTCACTGCATGAATTCTTTTTGTTTCATTTCTTTCTTTCTCAGTGTATTCCGCTGTCCCTGCTGGCGATTTTTGTTGTTCCTTTCTGTCGTTGAGGTCAGGAACCAAACGACTATCATTGTTCCAAACTTGCTTCAAGGATCTTATCTCTGTGTGCGCAGATTTTGGGTTCAGGTGCAATATCAGATACATGAACATCGAGTTGGCTATGCAATGCAGACTGAGGCGCTGTCTTTCAGATACGGTGTTAAGCCCATCCCTAGTCTCGGGTAGATAATAAAGATCCCACATCTCCACTCAAGTAAAAGCAGGGATATCGCTTGCTGTAATTATCAATATTTATCCCTTAAGCAAATGCACTCAGATCATTTATCTCATTGTTGTTTATGGAACTTTACAGTTCATGAATTGGCCACTGCATTTCCCATATTATGCTTACTGCACTTGAAAATAACTCACTGAATCTGAGGTCAAGAATGTAAATTTTAAATGCGAGTTATTTCCTCTGATAAACAGTTAGCAACCAATTGCAATTCAACACGTTTTGCCAAATCAGTTAGATACGTTCAGAAAGGAATTCAACTAAACTGCTTTTGGTGAAATGAAACAAACTGAGGGGAATTTGGAATTTCAATTTTTTGTACACTGAAATTAATTATAAACCCAAACTTCTACCACAAGGGGGGAGGAGGACGAACACGTAAATGGGAACACCAGCATCTGCAAGTTCCTCTCCAAATCACAGCCTATCGTCATTTGGAAACATATCAATATTCTTTCATTGTGGCTGGGGACAAATGCTGGAAGCCCCGGACCAAACTGCTCTGTGGAAGTTCTTCACGACGAGGACTGCAGTGATTTAAGAAGGCAGTTCGCCTCCTTACTTACTCAAGGATGATCAGGGAAGGGCAGCGAGAGCTTTACTTGCCAGAAACGCCCATATCTATGACTGAACACAAAAAACATACTGTGATTAAACGTTGAAGGATTAAGTATTAATCAATTTAACAATCACGTTTAGTTTATCTGCAACATCAAGATGTGCAGGCACTATTTTGTGGAGCTACAGTCTCACTTTGGAACTATTAGAGGCTCAGAAACAGAGTTGGAATTTTGAGTTATGAACTCAATAAATGACTTTATCGTCGTGTATTTGGGAAAATACAGTGAATAGTGTTTTGTTGTCACAATCCAGTATCATTTTGGATTACAAAATGAATGAAATAGAATTTCATCTTATGTTCAATTGACAGAAAAATATGAAGGCAGAAAAATAAGCAGTAATGTTTAACTTTACAGTCCTTTTTGTCAGGCATGGCTCCGGGTTTCCTTCAGGTCTTTGGGGTTTCTGTAATGTGCTCCAGCCTCCGGGTGGTAATGAGTCCTCTCTCCGGGTCCAACTGATACCCTGGGGGTCCTCAGCTCCGCCTTGCAGACATCACTAGGATCTGGGCCTCCAGTCTCCTCCACAATGACACACCCCCTGCCAATGACAAGGAGAAGATGAAATCAAAGGAAAAGAAAGAAGATGAAAAGGAAAAAGGAAGAAGAATGCGGCCAAGCTGGAGTGGATGAGCTCAGGAGCCTGACGCTACCGACCTTGCATGTGGCACCATCTTGAAAATGGTTAGATCTGAATTGTCAGATTTATTGGCTATAATCTGTTGATCTTCTGAGTCCATTGTATCATCTACACACCTTGTAATCCTGACCATGAGCAAAGCTTTACTGGGAACATTCAATTCCAATAAATTTAGCTAACGGAAGACTGAGGATTGAATAAAACATGTGCTAATTCTGTAGCATGCATTCTGGGGCTAGTGCTGGAAGGTGGGACTGGTGTGGATTTAGTGTAGCTTTCACAGTACAGATTCGATGAGCCGAAGGGCCCCTTCTGTGATTCTACAACATCCAAAGTGACAATGCTACACAGTTGTGGGCGGCACGGTGGCACAGTGGTTAGCACTGCTGCCTCACAGCGCCAGAGACCTGGGTTCAATTCCTGCCTCAGGCGACTGACAGTGTGGAGTTTGCACGTTCTCTGCGTGGGTTTGCTCTGGGTGCGCCGGTTTCCTCCCACAGTCCAAAAATGTGCAGGTCAGGTGAATTGGCCATTCTAAATTACCTGTAGTGTTAGGTAAAGGTGTAAACGTAGGGAAATGGGTCTGAGTGAGTTGTGCTTCGGAGGGTCTGTGTGGACTTGTTGGGCCGAAGGGCCTGTTTCCACATTGTAAGTAATCTAATCTAAAAACAAATGGTCAGAAACCTTGTTAATTTATTTATCAGAGAGCAACACTTCTTGTAATGTCCCTAGCTGTTGTGAGGATGGTCTGTCCTGGTGACTCAGCAACTTGTCACACCAGCAGAGATCATCCTTGCCAGGTCGGGTTGCTGTTGACTTGTTCCATCTGGCTGCTGATGAGCCTCGGAGTGTTTCTGATGATGTTCCCCTGACCGCACCCACCATTGCCAGCAATGGGAACAGGAAGAAGGCAGGAAGGAAATGGTGAGGACTGAAATCAACCAAACTGCCAGAGATCCCAAAAAGTAGCTTCTCTCAGAGTCCTGTCACAAGTCATGGATCAAACAGAAGTGGCCTTTCAGCCCATTGAGTCTGCACCAACAAACCAAACATCATCTATCCACACCGATCCCGCTTTACCACATTAGGCCCACAGCCTTGAATGCTATGACATATTAAGTGCTCATCCAAGTGCTTTTTAAAGTTGTGAGGTTTCCCACTTCACCTCCCCCCACCCCCTCCCAGGCAGTGCATTCCAGATTTCCCAACACCTTCTGGGTGAAAACATTTTTCCTCAATCCCTATAAACCTTCTGTCTTTCCCTTCAAATTCATACCTTTTCAACAAAAGTGAACAGCTGCTTTCTATCCACCAGATCCATGCTCCTCCAGACCTTCCTATACAACAACAAAATCTTACATTCACATAGCATCTTTAAAGTTATGAAATGGACCACTGCAGCAAGAGAAGACGTCTCCCCCCACCCCCTCCCAGGCAGTGCATTCCAGATTTCCCAATACCTTCTGGGTGAAAACATTTTTCCTCAATCCCTATAAATCTTCTGTCTTTCCCTTCAAATTCATACCTTTTCAACAAAAGGGAACAGCTGCTTTCTATCCACTTGATCCATGCTCCTCCAGACCTTCCTACATAACAACAAAATCTTACATTCACAAAGCATCTTTAAAGTTATGAAATGGACCACTGCAGCAAGAGAAGACGTCAGGAGATATAAGTTCAGATCTGCAAAACCTTGGTGCACCAACAGCCTTGCAATCCTTATCCCTAATGGCCTTGATGCTACTGTCTAAATGCCTTCTGTTAGTACAGTCTTAAAGACAGTTCCACCTAGGCATGGAAGAAGAATTAACACAAACCTTCTTGTGTAGTGCCAGTAGATGATATGTGTAGCAGTTTACCTGTCCTCAAGTTCCTTTGAAGTGCTTCGCTGGTGGTTGCAGGTTGGAACAGGGAAGGTTACTGAGCTCACACTGAGACAGATGGAGGTCTGTGTCCTGTGCGCTTGGCAATCGCTCAGTGCTCCCCAATGCGGTCACCACAGAGGTTTAGCAGAAAGAAGGGCAGAATTGGATCAGGATCTCCTTCAACAAAGCTAGAGCTTCCAAATAAACCTGTTGGACTCTAACCTGGTGTTGTGTGATGTTAACCTTGTCCTCCTTCAGCATTGTCACTCACCACAGCTATGTCACTCTCTCACCTCATGATGGCCAGCAACTCACCTCTGTGTGAAGGGCACTTTCAGGCGGACCCAGTCTCCCCCGATCCAGTTCCCTCTCACACATTTTGTGAGTAAAACATAAGCTGTAGGAAGTCGAGAAGATCTGGGTGTGGGAGGTGAAGGTCACGATAATGATGAGAAACATAAAAACATAGAAAATAAGTGCAAGAGTAGGCCATTCAGCCCTTCAATGCTGCCCCACCATTCAATATGATCATGACTGATCACACAATCACAGTATCCCACTCCCACTCTCTCTCCATACCCCTTGATCCCTTTAGTCACAAGGGCCACGTCCAGATCCCTTTTGAATCTATCTAATGAATTGGTCCCAACAGCTTCCTGTGGGTGAGAATTCCACAGGTTCACAGCTCTCTGAGTGAAGAAATGTTTCCTCATCTCAGTCCCAAATGGCCTACCCCTTATTCTTAGACTGTGACCCCTTGTTCTGGACTTCCCCAACATCAGGAACATTCTTCCCGCATCGAGCCTGTCCAGGCCCATCAGGATTTTATGTGTTTCTATGAGATGTGTCCCCCTCATTCTTCTAAATTTCAGTGAGGACAAGCCCAGGCGATCCAGTCAGTGTGGTCACAAAACACAGAAGAGGCCCTTTGGCCCATCAGGTTTATACCTGTTTGTCTTATTTTTAATAATCCATCACCAAATCACCTAATGCAGCATAATTAATCATTAACAATCATGCTACAACTACAACAAAAAAACAGAAAGGAATATAAAACAAGGATATTGCCAGGGTTGCAGGGTTTGAGTTTGAGGGAGAGGCTGAACAGGCTGGGGCTGTTTTCCCTGGAGCATCGGAGACTGAGGGGTGACCTTATAGAGGTCTATGAAATCATAAGGGCAATGGATAGAGAAAATAGATAATGTGTTTTCCCTGGTTTGGGGGAGTCCAGAACTAGAGGGCATAGGTTTAGGGTGAGATTTAAAAGGGACCTAAGGCAACTTTTCCACGTAGAGGGTGGTGTGTATATGGAATGAGTTGCCAGAGGAAGTGGTGGAGGCTAGTACAATTACAAAATTTAAAAGGCATCTGGATAGGTATATAAGTAGGAAGGGTTTAGAGGGATATGGGCTGGGTGCTGGTAGTTGGGACTAGATTGGGTTGGGATATCTGGTCGGCATGAACAGGTTGGACCAAAAGGTCTGTTTCCGTGCTGTACATCTCTATGACACTATGACTCTAAGTCAAAATGGTATGGAAGATGAATAGAGTGTACCTCAGCCCCTGCAGAGCAAACCTCGGATCCCCCTCTGTATCTACCCAGTCAATGAACTCCATCATCTGCTGAAATATTCACGATATTGACGGGGAAAACCATGGAACACAGTGAGCAGTGATTGTCGGAGTCTGAATGGTAGAGCGAGCGAGTGCTTTCGGCAGTAGTAATGCAGGTGGTAAGGTTAAAGCAGCAGGTTTCTGACCTTTGTCACACTGACGACATCATTAAATATGCAGAATGTTCTGGAAGCTCGGATCCTGGCAGCTGACATCCTCACCAGTCTTTGCCCATTGGCTGACATGCCCACTGACAGCTCAAGAAACATCCTCACTCCAAAACAAAACAAACTTAGAAGTGTTTTAGTGAGCAGTTGGACTTACCACGTGATTAAAGCTGATTAATGAACAGGACTTTCCAACAAAGATATTTGAATAACTTTTGGACAAGTTGCTGGTTTGCGGTTTTGTGGATCAGGGTATTTCTGAGTCCATCAGCTCTATCAGCTGAGCAGACGACAGGCAATCAAAGTCATCAGAATGAACAGAAACAAGAAACCAAGTGATTTTTATCACAGCGACTAACTGGTAATTCCCATTTCATGACCAAGCAGCAAAGTGATGTCCAATGTGGGGGCTGAATCTTTCCAAGGTCAGGCTAAATGTTGTCAGGAAGTGGTTAGCATGTAGTGTCCTAGGGACCCTGTGGGGAAAGAAGTGGCAGAGGCTGAGGAATGCTAGCATGATGAAAGGCTTTTGTCCGAAACGTCAATTTTCCTGCTCCTTGGATGCTGTCTGACCTGCTGTGCTTTTCCAGCACCACTCTAATCTAGACTCTGATCTCCAGCATCTGCAGTACCCACTTCTGCCAGATTGGGGTGGGCGAGTTGGATCAATGGGTCTGTTTCCGTGCTGTATGATTCTATGACTTTTGTGGCAGACATTGAAACTCGAACAGCACGTGCTGTCGAGGAGTATAGAAAGTGTAGGGCATTGCTTAAAAAAGATTATGAGAGCAAAGAGGTAACATGAAGGACAGTTAATCTTATCAGGGAGAAAGCAGGAGAATGGGGTTGAACAGCCTATCAGCCATGATCGAATGGTGGAGCAGATTCGATGGGTTGAATGACCTAATTTCTGCTGCTATGGTCTGATGGTCTTAATCCAAAAGTGTTTTATAAGTATATTAAGGGCAGGAGAATAACCAGGGGAAGAATAGGATCTTTGAGGGACCAAAGTAGCAATCTACTGCGGAGACAGAAGCTTCAGCTGTGGTTTCAAATGAGTATTTTGTATTTGTATTCGCTATAGAGAAGGGTGACGTAGGTCTAGAAATTAGGGATGGTGACTGTGATATATTTGAACCAATTAGTATTAGAGGAATTAGCAATGTTAGCCAGTTTGAAATTGGATAAATCCCTAGTCCCAGGTGAGATATATCCCAGGCTGCCGTGGGAGGAAAAGGAGGAGATTGCAGAGACTCTAACGTGAGTTTTGAAATCCTCCCTTGTCACAGGGAGGGGTGCGAGAGGACTGGAGGACAGTTAATGTCATACCATTCTTCCATACAGGTGGTTGGGGTAAACCAAGACACGACAGGCCAGTGAGTCTAACATCTGTGGTAGGGAAAGTATTGGACAAAATTCTGACGGACAAAATTAATTTCCACTAGGAGAGGCAAAGAATAGTCAAGGATCGTCAACATGGCTTAGCAAAGGAGAGGTCATGTCTAACAAGTTTGAATTTTTTGAAATGATGAAAGTTTGTGTAGTTGAAGGGTAAAGCAGTTGATATAATCTACATAGACTTCAGGAAGGATTTTGACAAGGTGTCACATGGGCAACTGGGCAAGAAGTTCATGGGATCCAATAACTTTAGCAAATTGGATCCAAAATTGTCTTAGTGGCAGAAAGCAGAGGGTAATGGGTCAAAGGATGTTGGTGTGACTGGAAGCCTGTGCCCAGTGGTGACCCACAGGGTTTGGTGCTGGGTCCATTGCTAGTTGCAGTGTACATGAGTGGAGACATGAGTGTAGGAGCTATGATCAGTAAGTTCACAGATGATATGAAAATTGATGATGTGACAAATAGTGAGGAGAACAGGATGATGTAGACGGGCTGGTCAGACAGGCTGAATAGTTACAAAAGTGTGAATTGATGCATTTTGGGAGGACTAACAAGGCCAGGAAGTAGACATTGAATAGTAGTATTTTTGGAAGTACACAGGATCAGAGGGACTTTGGTGCGCAGGACAGGTGTGGAAGTGGTTGCAGTAGAGAAGGTGCTGAAGGGATTCACTGGGATATTGCCTGGGCTGGAGTGATTCAGCTATGAGGAGAGATTAGAAAAGATTGGATTGTTTTCTTGAAGAGCAAAGAGGTTTATGGGCGACCTGACTGAGATATACAAAGTTCTGGGGGGCAGAGACAGGCTAGAACCTTTCCCCTGGACTAGAGGGGTCAATAACCAGGGGCACAGCTTTAAGGTAAGGAACAAGAGGTTTCGAGGGGATTTAAGGAAAGCTTTTTCATCTAGAGGAGTGTGGGTATTGAGAACTTACTTTCAAAAGCAAGAGATAGAAACCCTCAAGATATTTAGAGTCATAGAGTCGTTGAGGTCTACAGCATGAAAACAGGCCCTTCGGCCCAACTTGCCCATGCTTTCACAATTTAAACTAGTCCCATTTACCTGCATTTAGTCCCTATCCTTCCATACCTATCCTATCCATGGACTTGTCTAAATCTTTCTTATATAATGAAATTGTGCTCGCTTCCACCACTATCTCTGGCAGCCCATTCCAGACACCCCTCACCAGATGAAAAAAAATAAAAGAAAAGGCAATAAGATAAAAAGGATAAGGACAGAAGGGAGGAAATGATTGCTCTGGAACAGACTGATCCAGCAGCCGCCAACTTGGAACAGAAAGGAACTGGAGGAGGCCATTCAGCCCCTCAGGCTTGTTCCTCCATTTAGTCAGATCACGGCTGACACATATCTACATTCTAACTTCCCAACCATTCAGCACCCTCCTGTCCTGTAGCATTAATCAATGTAATTGATGGCAATTTGGCGTTTGTTGAACAGCTCTTCATCAATATTTAAGATCGATGATGCTAAGCACACGGTTCTCTTCACTCCATCTGTCCACGTTGACTCCATGACCTCTATCTTACTAATGTCCATCAATCTCAGGCTTGAGATCATCGATGGACCTGACAGATCCAGTTGTCATTGGGGAAAGAAAGGTCCAAAATTTTCGCTATTTTTCATGTGACAAAGTCTTCCCCAACATTACCCAAAGCTCCTTGTTTTTAAAGTTCTAGCCCCTTATATCCAGACTCGTCCCCCTATCCCTGAGGAAACAGTTTCTGTCTATCTGTCTGATTAAATCCACATTGCACTGTACGTTTTATTCTTGAACCAGCACAATTCAACTAGTGCATCAGGTTTATATTTGCAAATCTTTAATTTTAAGTAAGAAACATGTTGAAGACATTTTAAATCCATTTTTAAGGTGTTATGACACACCTCTGGAAGAGGTGGGACTTGAACCTAGGCCTCCTGGCTCAGCGATACTGACACTACCACTGGACAACGAGAGCCCTCATAAGATCCTATGAAATCTCATTGGGACAAATCAGTGTACGATGTGTCCACGTGTTTCATGTACATCTCCTGCATTGGTGATACGCATGAAGAGGACTAAGTGATAAAACGTGTGAGTAAAGCATATGGGCTCCATGCACAACCAATTAAAGACAAACAAAAACTGTTTTCTGGGATCCTGGCGCCGTGACTATCCTGAAATAATTACCGAGGCGAGAGGAGATCAGCAAGGTCTGCTTTTGGAAAATTAAGGCAAGCCCCCGGAACAGGCAGCGAAAAAAAGGTTACCAGCTCTAAAAAAAAATTTGTCAATTAAGTTGCAGTCAGACTTCCTAATTTCCCAAGCGTGTTCCTGTTCAGCTGGCCAGGCTGAAACAGACAGCAGCACAGCGAGTGCAAGAAATAATTCTAAGAATGAAACTGTCAAGATAGTGAGTCATGTCGAAACATGGGTCAGCAAATGGTATATCCCAAACAGTTGTGGTAAGAAAGCCAGTGTCTAACCCGAGTTTTTGTGCATGCTGTCAGCTAGCTATGTAGGATATGAAACCACAAAAACCAACTGTTGCACAGTATACAGCAAGCTCTGTGTCAGCAAGCACAATCCATTCAGATTTGTCAAAGGTGTGCCATCTGCCATATCCGTTTGTAACTTTCCTTTCACAGGTACGGAGTTCCAGGATTCTTGCTTCCCCTGTATGTTGGTGTCATCACTGCCTGTTATTTTAAGGAAAGGGTCATGGGGCAGAGAGGGAGCACAGTGTTTGGATTAACAAAGGCTGCCTATGCTCCATCGCATAGGAAGCAGAAAAGGAAGCAAGAAGAAACCCACTATTTAGTTACACATCACACAGCAGGAATGACAAAATGAATGTTCCCAACAGGCAGGGAGAAACCAGTTCATGAACCCCCCCCCCCCCCACACACACACACATCCACACACCCACAAGAATTAACCTTTTTCAAATGGAATCATCACAGTTTTCCCCACCCGGTTACTTTTCTCATTATGTCCCCATTATGTATCAATTTACACTCACCCCCCCCCCCTGCCCCAGTCCATTTCAGTGCAAAATACCAGCGATAACCCTTTCCCTGATACTCTCTGCACAGATCTTGTTTGGTATAGTGGACGGGTATATCCCACGATTAAGAGAGATTGGAGGATTTGCAATAGATCTCTTCTAACAGAAAAGGCCACGGGAACATTCAAAAGACACAGTCAAAACACTGAGGGGGTTGATGCAGTAAATAAGGGGAAACTCCTTGTAATAGCAGGAGAGTCAGTAATTGGAGGATGAAGATTTAAGGTGATTGGCAAAAAAAGCAGAGGGGAGTTGCTTCGCTGCAGTGAGTGTTTTGTGCATAAACACACAGTCTGAGGAAATGGTAGAAGGGTATTTAATAGCAGCATTCAAAAAGGAATTGGCAAAAACCCTGAAGGGGACAAAATTGCAGCGTTATGGGGAACAGAAAGAAACTTACATTTTGAAAGCATCTTCCACAAACTGAAAGGCACCGTACTGAGTTCTTCACAGCCAAACAACCTTAGGATTGTAGACACTGTTAGACCCATTTGACAAATTTACACCCAGCATGTTCCATACAAAGTAATAACATAATAACTAGGATTTTATTAATTCATTCGCAAGATGTGGACATTGCTGGCCAAGCCAGTATTTATTGCCCATCCCTAATTGCCCCAGAGGGCAGTTCCGAATCAATCACCTTTCTATGGGTCTGGAGTCATGTGTAGGCCAGACCAGGTAAGGATGGCAGTTTCCTTCCCTAAAGGACATCAGTGACCCAGATGGGTTTTTCCAATAATAAGATTCATGGTCATTATTGATTCTTAATTCCAGATTTTTTTTTAATTTCAAACTCTGTCATGGCAGGGTTATGAACTCAAGTGCCCAGAAAATTATCTGTGTCTTTAAATTAATAGACAAGTTTGATACCACTCAGAGATAGTGAGGACTGCAGGTGCAAGAGAGTCAGAGTCAATAAAATGTGAAGCTGGAAAAGCACAGCAGGTCAGGCAGCATCAGGAGAGCACGAGGGACAATGTTACAGGCAGGACCCTCCATCAGGAGAAGGGGGCTGCAAAATAAATAGAGGGAGGGGGTGGGGCTGAGGAAAAGGTAAGTGGGATGGTAAGTAGGAGATGATTGTGATTGGTCAGTGAGAAGGGTGGAGCAGATAGGTGGGAAGGAAGATGGACAGGTTAGGTCAGGTCAAGGGGGCGCGGTGGAGAGAGAGGGCTGGACCTGGGGAGGTGGGTAGCTCATTGCCTCCCTTTATCGCCTGTCCTCAGAGAATTCGTTTTGAGGAGCACAGATCTCTCCTCTAAAGTCTGTACAACTGCGACCTGAAGGTAGTTGACGTTGATTGAGGGATAAACATTGGCTGGAACATAGGAACATGGTACAGAGGCTGTTCAGCCCCTCGAGTCTGCTCCACCATTCAGTAAGAGGACGGCTGATCTGTGGTCTGGCTCCATACGTCTGCCTGGGGGCCACCCTGTCTAGCTTGGCATGTATAATCAGATTCAAGAACAGCTTCTTCCCTGTTGTTATTAGACTTTTGAACCATCCTTTCAAATGTTAATGTTGATCTCTCTCTCTCTCTCTCTCTCTCAGTGGCTATAGCACTATATTGTGCACTCTGTTCACCACCCTGAAGCACTTTGTATGGTACAACCTGCCCGTAGAGCACGCAAAACAATGTTTCACTGTATCTCAGTACATGTGACAGC
Organism: Chiloscyllium plagiosum; assembly: GCF_004010195.1. Lineage (NCBI taxonomy): Eukaryota > Metazoa > Chordata > Chondrichthyes > Orectolobiformes > Hemiscylliidae > Chiloscyllium > Chiloscyllium plagiosum. The sequence goes on from NC_057725.1 coordinate 3,336,517, forward strand.
AACAAATTAACCAATACACCCTGTGATATCCTTACTTAACAAAACCTTGTCTATTTCAGATTTAAATTAAATGGTTGAATTAGCATCGATCGCCATGTGAACATGAGAGTTCCAACCCTTCATGACTCTTCGTGTCCAGACATGCTTTCTAACATTCCCCCTGAATGACCTGGCCCTAATGCTTAGACGATGCCCCCTGCTTCTCGAATCTCCTGGTCTCATTGTTGTAAACCTGTGTTGAACTTGGCATTAACTCAGTACCAGGGACCTGGGTTCAATTCCAGCCTCAGGCGACTGTCTATGTGGAGTTTGCACATTCTCACTTTGTCTGGATGGGTTTCCTCCCACAATCATAAAAGATGTGCAGGTCAGTTGAATTGGCCGTGCTAAATTGCCCAATAGTGTTAGGTGCATTAGTTAGTGGGAAATGGGTCTGGGTGGGTTCTTCTTTGGAGGGTCAGTGTGGACTTGTTGGGCTGAAAGGCCTGTTTTCACACTGTAGGGGATCTAATCTAATTCCTCCAGGGTCAATGCATCCTTCCTAAAGTGTGGTGTCCTGCTCTGCTTGCAGTGTTGTAAGTGAGCTCTAACTAGGGTTTTGTATAACTGTAACATAATGCCTATATCTCTAAACTCCAGCCCCTTAGATATGAAGGCCAGCTTTCTATTAGCCCTTGACTATTTTCTGCACCTGTTCATTGCATTTGAAAGAGCTTTGTATCTGAACTCCCAAATCTGATTGGGTACTGACTGTATTTAACGCTTTACCTTCTAAACAAATACCCTGATCTGTCCCTGTTCATTCCAAAATGGATAACATCGCAGTGGCTTATATCAAAACCCATCTGCCACAGCTTTTCCCATTCACAGAATCTATCCATGTCCTGTTGTAATTTTTTGCTGTTGTCGATACTGTCTACAATGCTGCCCAATCTTCTGTCATTAGCAAATTTGGATATTTGACTTTTTATACCATTATCCAAATTATTAATGAATACTGTGAATAATTGAGGCCCCAACATAGTCTAGGGGACACTAGACATGTCTGGCCAATTTGAGTACTTACCCATTATTTCAATTCTCTGTTTCCTGAAACTCAACCAAATTCCTATCCATGTCAATAATTGGTCCTTAACTCCATGGTTTTCCACCTTAGCTAACTGTCTCTTGCGTGGGACTTTATTGAAAGCATTCTGGAAGTCCACATGAACAATATCTATCGACTTACCTCTGACCCCCACCTTTATCACTTCTTCAGTAAACTTAATGTCAGGCATGACCTAGTCATCATAAATTCACGCTTAATGATAACCTTGGCAAGGCAATCAGTTACCCCATCCTTGATCATAGACTCCACCATTAGGATAGCTTCCCGGATCATAGACTCCACCATTAGGATAGCTTCCCGGATCATAGACTCCACCATTAGGATAGCTTCCCTGATCATAGACTCCACCATTAGGATAGCTTCCCGGATCATAGACTTCACCATTAGGATAGCTTCCCTGATCATAGACTCCACCATTAGGATAGCTTCCCTGATCATAGACTCCAACATTAGGATAGCTTCCCTGATCATAGACTCCACCATTAGGATAGCTTCCCTGATCATAGACTCCAACATTAGGATAGCTTCCCTGATCATAGACGCCACCATTAGGATAGCTTCCCTGATCATAGACTCCACCATTAGGATAGCTTCCCTGATCATAGACTCCAACATTAGTATAGCTTTCCTGCTTTCTTCGAAAATAGTGCGATAGGATTTCCTCGTGTCTGTTTTTAAGGTCACATGGTTTAACAGCTCCTGTAACGGTGCAGTATTGCCACAGGACTGTGATAGAATGTCAGCATAAACCTGGGCACTTGAACCCACATGTAAGCAGCAATGAAACTGCAAACACTTAACATTTCTCAATTTACAGGTTAGGCATATCCACAAAAAAGGGCTGGTGACTCATTTTAATGAGTGAAAATGTCGCCATCAAATCAAGTACAATTAAGGCACAAGACATGTACCAATTTGTCTGCTGGATTTTTTCAATTAGCTGCTGAACCAGTTAGTAGGAATTAAACTATAAGAACCTGATCAAACTAATGCTGGTAAAATGTGAACATCATGGTTTCATCATTCTGTCCAAACGAGGAATAGTTGAGGAATATTACCTCATTTGTTTAAGTGCATTCACAGGTACAGTGAAACACTGCAGTGGAGACTGGGGTTGAAATTGTGCAATGAAAGCACCCTGCTATGAGAAAAAGCTAAATAATTCTTGCTACTGGAAATCAGAAATAAAAACAGTAATTGGTGAAAAATTCAGAACTTGTCAGAACTCAAAGAAGAGTCACTGGACCCAAAATGTTAACTCTGATCTCTCTCCACAGATGCTGCCAGACCTGCTGAGCTTTTCCAGTAATATTTGTTTTTGTTACACCAGTATGAATTTTGATTTATATCCAAGCATAGATTTTAATTATCATGCAGCTTTTTGTTATGCTAAAGGCAATACATAAATGCAAGTTTTTATTAGGTGTGCATTGTTAGATACACTCCTCATTGTTTGCAAATAGGATCGTAGAGTCATATAGTACGGAAACAGATTCATAGAGATATAGAGATGTACAGCTTGGAACCAGACTCTTCAGTCCAACCCATCCCACCTGCCAGCACCCAGCCCATATCCCTCCAAACCCTTCTCATTCATATACCCATCCAAATGCCTTTTAAATGTTGCAATTGTACCAGCCTCCACCACTTCCTCTGGTGGCTCATTCCATACACGCACCACCCTCTGGGTGAACAAGTTGCCCCTCTGGTCCTTTTTAAATCTTTCCTCTCTCACTGTAAACCTATGCCCTCAGGTTTTGGACTCCTCCACACGAGGCACAAGACCTTGGCTCTTCACCCTATCCACGCCCCTCATGATTTTATAAACCTCTATAAAGTCAGCCCTCAGCCTCTGACACTCCAGGGAAAACAGCACCAGCCTATTCGCCTATTTAGCCTCTCCCTATAATTCAAACCCTCCAGTCCTTGTAAATGTTTTCTGCACTTTCTCAAGTTTAACAACATCCTTCTTATAAAAGGGTAACCAGAATTGTACACATATCCTAAAAGTGGCCTCACCAATGTCCTATATAGCCACAACATGACGTCCACATCCCATACTCAATGTTCTGACCAATAAAGGCAAACACCTCTGTCCTGTCTACCTGGGACTCCATTTACAAGGATCTATGCAGCTGCACTCCTCGGTGTCTTTGTTCAGCAACACTCCCCAAGGTCCTATCATTAACTGGTTTTGAGAGAGTGGTGCTGGAAAAGCATAGTAGGTCAGGCAGTATCCATGGAGCAGTAGAATCGACATTTGGGGCATAAGTTCACTGGTTTGCCTTACCAAAATGCAACATCTCACATTAATCTAAATCAAACTCAATCCGTCACTCCTCATCCATTGGCCCATCTAGTCAAGGTCCCGTTTACTTCTTCTGAGTTTACTTCTTCACTGTCCACTACGCCACCAATTTTGGTGTCATCTGCAAACTTACTGGTCATGCCTCCCATATTCACATCCAAGGCATTTACATAAATGATGAAAAGCAGAGAGCCCAGGACTGATCCTTGTGGCCCACTGCTGGTGACAGGCCTCCAGCACAACCTTCTACCTCCTAACTTTAAGCCAATTTTGTATCCAAATGACTGGATATCCCTGAATCCCATGTGATCTAACTAGGCAAAAGTGAGGACTGCAGATGCTGGAAATCAGAGTCTAGATTAGCGTGGTGCTGGAAAAGCACAGCAAGTCAGGCAGCATCTGAGGAGCAGGAGAATCGACGTTTCAGGCTAAAGCCCTTCATCAGGAAGGGCTTTTGCCTGAAATGTCGATTCTTCTGCTCCTCGGATGTTGCCTGACCTGCTGTGCTTTTCCAGCACCACTCTAGTCTAGACTCCCTTGTGACCTAACCTTACTAATAGTCTACCATGCGAGAACTTTGCTGAAGTCCATATAGACAACACCTACAGCTCTGCCCTCATCAATCTTCTCTGTCACCTTTTCAAAAAACTCAATCAAGTTAGTGAGACACGATTTCCCACACACAAAACCATGTTGACTATCCTTAAACAATCTTTGACTTTCCAATGAATGTGAATCCTGTGTCTCAGATTCAATGCCAACAACTTACTCACCACTGACGTAAGGCTCGCCGGTCTATAGTTTCTTGCGTTTTCCTTACCACCTTTCTTAAATAATGGCACTACATTAGCCAACCTCCAGGCTTCCAGCACCTCACCTGTGATTTAAGTCTAAACTTGATGACATAGAATCAAAGAATTTTACATATCCCAACAGTCCTTCCAGGCAGCAAATTCTTACAAATGGAAACATCCTCTGGAAGATGAGGGTTAATGCGAAAAAGAGTAATTTAAAGAGCATTCAAGTTAGACAAATATGTGGGACACAATTAGGGATCCTAGCTTTTTTCTGCTGACTTTCACTACGGCTAGTTGCAGCTTGCACAGTGAACTCTGGGAATGCCATGCAAATGAGGTTGCAAATCTCCTTCACTTAAAATCCAAGTGAGAAGACTTTCAGATTGCTAGTGACCATTCCTCTATCAGCGCAGCGACATTTCTCACAGACAAATGCCTGAGTGCTGCTCTGCACGAGGACCTGGTCTGTGTTGTGCTGTGCCGTGATTCTGAATGCTGAGCCTGATAAGTGGCTCTTTCACCCCATCTGGAGACAGCATTTTGTCTTTTCTTGCACTTCTGTCCTAACCTGACACTGTGTTGAAATGTTCACAGATTGCACCAGGAGTTATTTAGCCTCCAGATTTGTGGAGCAGGTATTCGTGTGTATATATAAAACATGTCAGCAGAGCATTCTATCTGTCAAGTCCCTAATTATAACCTAGACTTTTCTTGGCAGATAAAGAAAAGGAATGCTTTAACTATGCTCAAATGAGGCCTAATTATCTTTGAATCTAAGCTGTCTTATGGAAACAGAAAATATCATTATGTGCTGTGGTTATAAAACATACATTGTGTGCCTCGTTGTCTTTGACACAGCGACTGTAGAATGTTTGTAGTCTGATGCATTTGAGATTTTTTTAAAAAAACTTTATACCGTCCACTGCCTCTCAGCCCACCTCAAACCTAACACACATTGCTATACTTATCCATGACATTACATCAAACTGGGGCCTCTGTATTCCTCATCATATCCTGTACTTTAGCCCCTGTCTGTTTCTGTTTCCTATGGACTGGAGAACAAGCCTGCATTCTCATCCCAAGCTCCAGCCCAGTCTGAAAACAGGCTCCCTTTGGAGTCTTTTTGAGATACAGCATGGGGAGCTCTCTTGCACCATCTAATGATGGTTTCTCTCCAAAGAATTTCCAGTCATCACTGTATCACAGTTCAACCTCCAGAAACAGAAAGCTGCTTTGCACTTTGAATTAATTGCTTTTTTTGTCAGAACTGTAGAACGCATTCAGAAAAAAACTTCAATGATTTACGTAGCTATAGAGTTTTATCTGCAAAAGAACTAATTGTAACCTTGACATGTTGGAAAATGCATGCAGTCATTTACTCTAAGTCTGAAGAATGCAATTATCTCGGCATCTGAAAGCCTGCGCCATGGGAACTGCAAATATTATGGGTTGTTATCATTGACAAAAAAAAAACCCAGGCCATGTGACAGGGCTGTGTTTGTCATATTGTTCACATTGCTGTAATGGAGACAGGTGCAGTCTGAAGCTGGAGCTCAGTTTGTTCTCTGAATGTACCATCGGTTCCGACAGGCGACAGACTGAAAAGAAGCAGCAAATCTAATTTCACTGAAAGCTGCCTGCTCCTCACGAGGATGTATCCATTTCAACTCACTAGAATCTTCACAGATGTTGCGTCAGCAATTAAAACCAAGGGCTATAATTGCTAGATGGATTTGCATTACAGTAACAGACCTTATCCATGTCAACCACAAAAACAACACCCCAGCCTTTCCAAGTAGCACACACATTTGCATAGCTGGCATGTACAAATAAGGAATATGCAAAATGGCAACACCATAGGGTGACACATATCCCCAGGCTGTAAATGTTAAAATATTGTCCCCCAGGTAACACTAGGGAGCAAGACGACCCCTGACCCAGCCAACGTTTGAGGGCAGTAGGCAGATGGTTTTTGGTTTGGTGGAGGAGCGAATGTACAAAACAGAACCAGGTGTAGGCCATTTGGCCCTTCCAACCTGCTCCAACATTTACCATGATCAGAGAAATCATAGTTAAAAATCACACAACATCAGGTTATAGTCCAACAGGTTCATTTGGAAGCACTGGCTTTCAGAGCACTGCTCCTTTGTCAGGTGGTTGTGAAGGGAGAGCGCACAGAAGCTAGTGCTTCCAATTAAACCTGGTGAACTATACCTGGTGTTGTGTGATTTTTAACTTTGTCCACCTCAGTCCAACACCGGCGTCTCCAAATCAGAGAAATCATAGAGCAACTCCAAAGAGGCCCAACCTTCACTGACAAACACTCAAATGCCAGACAATGATTATCTCCAATAAGCGACAGTCTAACTACCATCCTTTGACATTTGATAATGTTAGCATCCCTGAATCCCCCACTATCAATGTCCTGTGAATTATCATTGACCAGAAACTCAATTGGACTCACCACATAAACACAATGGCTACAAGAACAGGTCAGAGCCCAGGAATACTGCAACGGGTAACACACCTCCTGACTCCCCAAGGCCTGTCCACCATCTACAAGGCACAAGTCAGGATTGTGATGGAATACTCCCCATTTGCCTGGATGGGTATTGTGCCAACAACACTCAAGAAACTTGACACCATCCAGGACAAAGCAGCCCGCTTGATTGGAATCACATCCACAAGCATCCACTCCCTCCTCCACCGATGCTCAGTAGCAGCAGTGTGTACTATCCATAAGATGCACTGCAGAAATTCATCAAAGATCCTCAAACAGGTCCTCCAAATCTATGACACTTCCGTCTAGAAGGACAAGGGCAGCAGATACATAGGAAAACCACCATCTTCAAATTCCTCTCCAAGCCACTCAGCATCCTGACTTGGAAATATATTGTTGTTCCTTCAATGTCGCTGGGTCAAAGTTCTGGAATTTCCCCCCCTAAGAGCATTGTGGGTCAACCCACAGTACATGGACTGCAGCAGTTCAGGAAGGCAGCTCACCCTCACCTTCTCAAGGGGCAACTAGGGACGGGCAATAAATGCCTGGCCTAGCCAGCGATGCCCACATTCCAAAAAATGAATACATTTTTAAAAAAACTAAATCTAAAACTAAACAAAGCAGTGCAGATGTTTAAGATCTGAAACAAAAACTAATTACTGGAGAAACTCAGTCCGTCTGACAGATCTCCCCACTGGGATTGAGTTGCTCCAGCAGTGTCTGACTTTGTTACACTGCACCAGACCTACACCAGTGCCACCTTCCAGCCTAAAGTCATAGCATTGATCACGGCTGATCATCCAGCTCAGTTTCCTGTTCCTGCTTTCTCCCCCATACCCTTTGATCCCGTTCGGCCCAAGAACTATATCTAATTCCTTCTTGAACATATTGAACGTTTCAGCTTCAAACACCTTCTGTGCCAGAGAATTCCACCAGCTCCCTACTCTCTGGGTAAAAACATTTCTCCTGATTTCAGTAATAGCTAATCTCATAATGAAACTTCCCAGGACACTTGACAGAATTGGGATCAGCCATAGGGTTAACCCTGAGCAGATGAAGGATATATTCATTTGAAACCATGATAAGCTTCTAAAAGGATGGTCAGCGTGGATGATTTGGACCAAAGGATCTGTTTCCATGCTGTACAACTCGATGTTTCTATGGCTCCATATGCAGTTCTTTAAACTGAGCTGGTAGAAAGTATCCCTCTTTATATCTTGGACTGATCAAAACTCGCTACATCATCCAGGTCCCGAAATCACCACTAATTGTAATTGCATTCAATTCTGTGAAGCCTTCACATTTTCTGTTGTGGAACTCCAAGGGAAAGTTTAATGGATTTTCTTGTGGAAGAAACCAATCCAATCCCTTGTGTCCAGTGTGGTGTAGCTTCTAAACAAAACACATTCATGCTAAATATGTAATCCTCTTCCAGAATTCATTCAATACAGAGGTACCTACTTTGGAATGCTCCCTGTAAGTGATCAACAAGTGCAAACACAAGTTTGTTCTCAACAATGCGTTCTGTTTCAAATCATAAGTATCCTTACTGCTGGTGAGGTAATGGGTCAGAACGCTGGGATTCAACTTCAAAGGAATTGCAGTGAGTGCTTTTAAAAAGTAATTCATGAGCTGTGAGGGCGCGTTTGGACAACCTGAGAAATAGCAATTCACTCTTGGAAATGTGAGTCCTCCCTTCGCTTTTACTAGGCTTGGGTTTGGACCTGAAACCACACTTACAGGATCAAGCACTTTGCCACTAAAGGTGTAGGACATTATAAGGGTTTTCCTTGTGGTAGAGGAGGAGGTCCTTTCAGTGGTTGGCTGGGAGAGTAACAAATGGGGACAGATTTAAGATTAGGCAGAGAAAGGTGGCAGGTGGAAGTGGTAGGTTGTTTGGTTTTGAATGCAGCAAGTTGTCCCCATTTGGAAAGCGTTCCCTCCTCGAGATGACGGTCGAAGCCTATTTCACAGCAATTTTCGAAAAGAAGCTGGACAAAAAGGCAAAAAACAATAAGATCTTGAGAAAAGAGCTGGGAAGTGGGATTAATTGAATGTCTCTTTGGCAACTGGTACAATGGGCCAAATGGCCTCGCACTGAGTAAAGATTTGATGGGGGCAGTTTTTGGGTGGGGGCACTACGATCCTGGTCAAAGCATTGCAGACTGTACACAAACCCCATGCTGCTTTTTCACTGTTACAGAGTTGCAGAGAGCAGCCTGGCACAGGGAGTGCTGTATGCTCAGCAGACACGCACGGTGCACGCACCATCCATAACCCACTCAGCACTACAGAAAGGACAGCAGTTCGTGCATCTCTGGAGAAACAGGCACTCCCTGACTTGATGTGATCACAGACAAACTGCATGTGATAGGAATCCCATCTGTCACAGTTCCAGGGCATCTCAGCAATGACATATAATACCTCCAGACTCTCAGGCGTGTAGCCAGTGCCTCCCTGCACTACCTGGGCAATGCCACGTATCCAATCCTCGTGGCTCTCCATAGGACACTGCCACCTGCCCACATGGCCATCCAACATGAACAGTGAGATGTCGCTTTCTGCAGTACTGTGTGTGGCTCTGGTCTCCTTACCAAAGGAGCGATATTCTGGTGATGGAGGGAGTGAAACAAAGATTTGCCAGCCTGATTCCTGTGACGGTAGGACTGACCTATGAAGACCAGATTAATTAGGACTGTATTCCCCAGTGTTTAGAAGAATAAGAGGGGATCTCATCTAAAATTCTAACAAGACTAGACAGGTTAAACACAGGAAGGGTGTTCCCGATGACCAGAGGAGCCCAAAACCAGGGGGTCACAGTCTAAAGATACAGGGTAGGTCATTTAAGACTGAGATGAGGAGAACCATCTTCACCCAGAGAGTGGGGAGCCTATGGAATTCTCTGCCATGGAAAGCAGTTGAGGTCAAAACATTGAAAGTTTTCAAGGTGAAGTTAGATATAGTGCTTATGCCTAAAGGGTATGGGGAGAAATGCAGCAATAGGGGATGGAGTTGAATGATCAGTTGGATGATATTGAATGGCAGAGCAGGCTCGATGGGCCAAATGGCCTCATCCTGCTCCTATTTTCTGTCTCTGTCTATGTTCTCACGATCTCCCACTCCCGAGGGGTAGAGGTAGAGGCCACTGTGATCTTTATGCCAATCAAAAGTGCCATTTCAGCCTGTCCAAAGGCTGTGGATCCAGTTGGAGGAGATGACATTGTAGTGTAACCACCAGCTTGGTGAATTGGAGCCTCCTCAGACACTGTCCTTGGCTAAGATAGGTGGAGTACTCCATGAAGTACAGCTCCCCTTCCCACTGTCTGTGCTCTATGCCCAAGGTATGCTGAAGGAACTGAGAGCCCCATCAGATGGTACATCCCTTCAAACTCTTCTCTGCATTTTCTGGCACCACTCCCTCCTGACACCAACACTGTCCGTGGGCTCTTCCAACAGCACCATAGTCAGGATATCTCCATCCTTTGTAAGACATTCTTCTGTTGAAAGTCTCGAAAGCAGATCCCTTTAAATCACACAATCAGGAGGTCCCTTGATAAATTAGAAGTATATCAGAGATGGAGCTAACAGCACACTACAAATCCAAGCCGGACACTCACACATCCCGATCTGTCACATCTACACGGACAGTCCCCTGATCACAGGCACCAGACAGACCCACTGCCCATTTTCAGACTCACAGAGCAGAGTCATCATTGGAGACACAAAGGCTGAAGATGGCACCTTCTGGGTTTGAGGCAAGGTCCGACCAGTTCTGTGAAACATCAGTTACCAGAATATTGTAATTTCTGGTTAATTTGCTCAAATTACAATATTCTGGTAACTGATGTTTCACAGAACTGGTCGGACCTTGCCTCAAACCCAGAAGGTGCCATCTTCAGCCTTTTTCCTAGAGGGGTCCATGTGGGAAATAGAGATATCACACGACAAGGTTGAGAGTGCTGTTTTGGTGTCATTGTTTTACTTTTATTCATTCACAGGATGAGGGTGTCACTGGCTGGGCAGCATTTATTGCCCATCCCTAATTACCCAGAGGGCAGTTAAGAGTCAATCACATTACCGTGGGTCTGGAGTCACATGTAGACCTGACCAGGTAAGGATAGCAGATTCCTTCCCTAAAGGGCGTTAGTGAATCAGGTCCACATTGATGCCCTGGGGTTGAAGTGTTCCGAGGCGGAAGATGAGGCGTTCTTCCTCCAGGTGTCTGGTGGTGAGGGAGCGGCGGTGAAGGAGGCCCAGGACCTCCATGTCCTCGGCAGACTGGGAGGGGGAGTTGAAATGTTGGGCCACGGGGCTGTGTGGTTGATTGGTGCGGGTGTCCCAGAGATGTTCCCTAAAGCGCTCTGCTAGGAGGCGCCCAGTCTCCCCAATGTAGAGGAGACCGCATCGGGAGCAACGGATACAATAAATGATATTGGTGGATGTGCAGGTAAAACTTTGATGGATGTGGAAAGCTCCTTTGGGGCCTTGGATAGAGGTGAGGGAGGAGGTGTGGGCACAGGTTTTACAGTTCCTGCGGTGGCAGGGGAAAATGCCAGGATGGGAGGGTGG
>NC_057725.1:3348264-3362551 GCF_004010195.1 Chiloscyllium plagiosum
TGTCCGGACTTGTCCTACCTGCCTATCTCCTTTTCCACCTATCCACTCCACCCTCTCCTCCCTGACCTATCACCTACATCCCCTCCCCCACTCACCCATTGTACTCTATGCTGCTTTCTCCCTACCCCCACCCTCCTCTAGCTCATCTCTCCACGCTTCAGGCTCACTGCCTTTATTCCTGATGAAGGGCTTTTGCCCGAAACATTGATTTCGAAGCTCCTTGGATGCTGCCTGAACTGCTGTGCTCTTCCAGCACCACTAATCCAGAATCTGGTTTCCAGCATCTGCAGTCATTGTTTTTACCACCTAACACTATGGGCAATTTAGCATGGCCAATTCACCTGGCCTGCACATTTTTGGATTGTGGGAGGAAACCCATGCAGACATGGGGAGAATATGCAAACAGACTGTCACCCGAGGCTGGAATTGAACCTGGGACGTTGGTGCTGTGAGGCAGCTGTGCTAACCACTGAGCCACCGGGCCACCCCTACAAGGATCTTTTTGAAAATAACTGAAATATCAAGTTCTCGTTCTCCTTTTTGTTGGTCTGAGGACTGTGGCATTAATTAACATTTCAACAGGATATTCACAAAGTGAGTTTATCTCCTGCTGTCATGGGCAGGTTCATTCTCTCTTGCTTAGGGTTTAATTTGTTCAGTTTTCTGAGTAGTGGGCCAGAGAAACTGCACAGTGACAGAAATTAAATTTAAGAACGTGGGGTTAAAATCTCTCCATAATGGGTCAGTCATTTAGACCATTAGACCATAAGAAATCGAGTATGCTCCACCATTCAACAGGATCATAACCACTAACAGTCCCCATTAACAGCTCTTCACTCTCCTGCAGATGGCTATCCACACCTTTGTCTGTCCAACTGTTCTCTCACTTTGGGATCTATCCCCACCTATTGTTACTCCTTGTTCCTCTCCCACACTCTATCTTTTGCATATATACCGACATTTCCCTAGCTACCATCAGTTCTAAGGAAGGATCACTCAATCTGAAACATTAATGTTTAGATTAGATTCCCTGCAGTGTGGAAACAGGCCCTTCGGCCCAACCAGTCCACACCAACCCTCCGAAGAGTAACCCACCCAGACCCATTTCCCTCTGGCTAATGCAACTAACACTATGGGGCAATTTAACATGGCCAATTCACCCTGACCTGCACATCTTTGGACTGTGGGAGGAAACCGGAGCACCCGGAGGAAACCCACGCAGACACGGGGAGAATGTGCAAACTCCACACAGACCGTCGCCCAAGGCTGGAATTGAACCTGGGACCCTGGTGCTGTGAGGCAGCAGTGCCTCACATTTAACTGAGCCACCGTACCGCCGTTAACTCTGATCTCTCTCCACAGATGCTGCCAGACCTGCTGAGCTTTTCCAGGAATTTCTGCTGTTGTTGTTTGGGAACTTGGTTGATGTGATGCCATTCCTGATGAAGAGCTTATGCCCGAAACATTGATTCTCCTCCTCCTTGGATGTTTCCTGACCTGCTGTGCTTTTCCAGCACCACACTCTGGACTCTGATTTCCAGCATCTACAGTCCTCACTTTCTGCAACATGGTTGGTGTAGACTAATTAGATCAAAGGGTCTGTTTCCATGCTGTATGATATGTATGACCGTATGACTCAATGACTCTATAAAATGGTATCCCTTCTGAAATAAGGATGACAAAATTGCCCATAGTCCTCACCTTGTGCCACTGCAGTAAGACTTCCCTTCTGTTATACTCCATAAGGGTCAACATTGCATTGATCTTCCTGAATCCCTGCTGTACCTGTGTGCTAACTCTCTGTGCTTTGTCCCCCAAAGTCCCTTTGTGGTGGAGCTTTCTCCATTTAACTAATACTCTGCTCTCATTCCAAAATAAACAACTTCCCATTAAGACTGAGGAAAGGAAAAACCACACAACAGCAGGTTGTAGTCCAACAGGTTTATTTGGAAGCACTAGCTTTCAGAGCGCTGCTCCATCATCGGGTGGTTGTGAAGGAGCGTCGATCCGAAAGCTAGTGCTTCCAATTAAACCTGTTGGACTATAACCAGGTGTTGTGTGGTTTTTAACTTTGTCCACCCCAGTCCGACACTGGCATCTCCAAATTGAGGAAAGGAAAAATTTCTTCACAGAAAGGGTTTGGGAAGCTTTGCAATTCTAAGAAATGTGAACACCCCACTGCTGAATCTATTTGAGACAGAGGCTGATAGACTTTTAGGTACAAGGAGAAGGAACTTGGGGATAATTCAGGAATCAGAGTTTGGGATACAAGCCACATTGGGCTAGAACAATATCAAAGGACCAAAGAACAGCCTCTTTCAGCTGTTATTTCTTCTTATAATTTGAATCAGAAATGAGATTAGGTTCAGAGATGTTCTGCACAAATGACTTGAGATGGGTTATAGGGTCTTCCTCATCACCAAACATCTTGTGATTAATAATGACAACCTAAACTCCAGACAAGTCCTTTATTGAAGTTTAGGTCCTGCTAGGGTCAATTTAGGAAAAATTGATTGCACTGTAGGGAAAAATACTTCATTTGCCATCCACAAACTTCAGATTGTTCTGCAATTAGCATTTTGAATCTGACTACTGAATTTCAGTTGCTAATTTTTTAAATTCTCTCATGGAATGTGGGTGTCACTGGCTGGGCCAGCAATTATTACCCATCCCTAGTTGCCCATTGAGAAGGTGGGGGTGAGCTGCTTTCTTGTACTGTGGGTTGACCCACAATGTTGTTAGGGAGGGAATTCCAGGATTTTGACCCAGTGACAGTGAAGGAACAGCGATATATTTCCAAGTCAGGATGGTGAGTGGCTTGGAGAGGAACATCCAAAGATAAATAATGTAATTAAACAGAAGGAAGAAAGCTGGCAGAGACATGGTGTAGTGGTAGGGTGTGCTGCTGACTAATTCTTTACAGTAAGCTGAAAATTTCAGGGACTTGTTCCAAAGATTTCACGTCTTTTTATCACAGAAAGTTAAATTTACTACACAAAGTTCAAAAAGTATCAGTCTATGCACTAACGTCCAAAATAAATGTCAGATAAATATAAGTTAACAGAAAACTGTGTTTGAACAAGTCACACAGCACATTAAGTAACAGTTATAGTCAAGGTAGTTCCCTCAGACCTCTCTGCAATCACTGCTCACAGATGTTAGTGACACAATGGGTCACCAATTCACAGGATACTTTCTCTTCTTCATGAGTGATATTAAATCTTTACTTTGGAGGCTTGGCCTTTAATTTTCCTCATAAATAACTGTTCCTGTCCTGTTACCCGATCTCTTCTCCCAAGACCGCAATCGCCAGGATTCCTGAGGTAACTCACGTGATCCTAATTTGGAGCACAACTTTAGGTTTTTGACCAAATGGTGAAAATCACCAACCTGCTGCTGAAGGTAGATTCCCCTGAGCTCCCAGAATCAGATTTGTTGGTCATATTTTTACAGCAGATAAACAGTGGAGCTGGAAAAAGTACTATTGGTCAAGCAGCATCAGAGGAGCAGGGGAGTTGACAACTGGCCCAATCCTGAGACTGCACCCAACTCGTCTTCCCCGGGCAGCTGTCCAGTATTTCATCACTGGCTCAGTTCCAGTTCTGTTGCTGCTCTGTAGACTTATGGGTCTTCCTTTACTTCAGCTGCCTGAGCTATCCAACAGCAGTCTGTGATGATGCTTTAAAAGGTGTGTCATCTCCTTGTTTCTTTCAGAGAGAGATTGGGGGACAGGTATGGAACACTCTATGAGAAAGTAAGGCTTTGGGTTTTTGTTTACAAGTTGGAACAATAGGAGTAGCCTGACTGGGTGTGGTCAAGCTCTCACAGAACCAGGGTTTTTAGTTAAGTTTGAGCAGTTGCTGCTGGGGTCTCAGTAGGATTGGAAGGCAGTGAATCTCTTCTGACTGCTGCACTCTCTCTCAGAATTGCCTTTTGATGTTCTTTCATCCTAGATTGGAGAGCTGCATGTGAGACAATCTGTTTTTCTGAATTCGCCTTTTTGCCACGGGTGTACTTTCTAATGGAATGTTACTATATTGGAACAGTTAATTAGTAATAGTTACTGTATCTAATATTCTGCTAAGTTTTCCAATAGAGTTAGGTTAATCCAAACTCCTCTATTTTTTATGTATTTTAACTACAGTGTTTAAAGAAATTGTTTGACCAATCGAATTGCATCTGGAACATGGCACCTTGCATTTACCTTCAAAGAAAAAGTTAGCGTCTAGGCTACCTTCTTAAAATATCTTGAGGATAGCTGGTCTGACCAATAACAAGTCATTTAGCAACATGGGGTGGAACTTGTCTCTCTCTGGAGTGGTGTGAGCAATGGACAAGGTAGGAAAATATGGACAGAAGAGCTAGAATTTTAACATTGAGAAAAACTGTTATGATTTTCCTGTCCAGCAATTTAAGAATAATGACTTTGTCAATAAAAATACTGTCCACAAATGGGAAAATTCCTCCCAAGGTGTCACCTTCTCTCACTCTCTCAGTGACAAACTGAGTGACCCTTGAACTGTTGTTCACTGACCATTGAACTAATCTGCTGATTTATCAAAATCTTCCCAGTGAACCCTCCCTTTATTACAAGGCAGGATAAATGCTTCAAGCATTGGGACATCCAAACAGTACAAATGATTTTTAAAAAAATGATTTTATTACAACTGTAGTTTTTGTCTCTTCAAATATTTATCACATTTCTCTTTGAGTGTCACTGTATCATTCATTGTGTATCACAGCAACTCAATGGCTAAAATATACTTTTTTGGAAAAAGCCAAACACTACAGTTGCTGGAAATCAGAAACAAAAATGGAAATCACTTGGAAGAACTCAGCAGGTCTGGCAGCAACTCTAGAGAGGAATCAGAGTTAACATTTGGGGTCAGAAACAAAAACAGAAGTTGCTAGAAAAGCTCAGCAAGTCTGATAGCATCTGTGAAGAGACATCAACATTAACATTTCAGGTCCAGTGACCCTTCCTCAGAATTTCAGTTGGTTTTGATTTCTCTTCACAGATGCTGCTAGACTTGCTGAGCTTTTCCAGCAACTTCTGTTTTTTTTTATTTCTGATATATAGAACTCACAGTTCTTTCAGTTTTGATGTAACATTTGGGGTCCTGCGGCCCTTGTTCACGAAAAGGCTGGTGTATATACTGAAGATATGAGGGGTGTAAATGACTGAGGAGGAGTAAACGATAGGTGGACACAGAGTCCAGGTAGGGAGAGCAGGAATTGGGCAGGTAGAGAATTGGGCAAAGATCAGCCCAAGAGAATCAATAACTGCTCATGGGGACTGTTAGTGACTGACAATGGATTGTTTGTGGTAGCAGCCCATGTGATGTGGAGGGTTCAGGTAAGGATATGGGAAAAGGTGTTCAGGACCTAAAATTATTGAACTCTATCGAGTCCAGAAGCTTGCAGTCTCCAAGCGGAAAATGAGGTGCTGTTCTTCCCGTTTATGCTGAGCTTCACTAGAGCACCGCAGCAATACTGAGACAGAGATATTGGCTAGGGAACAGGGTGGGATGTTAAAGTTCAGGTTGGGGATCATTTTTGTGGACAGAACATAGATGTTCTGGAAAATAGTCACCCCAGTCTGCACTTCGTTTCCCCAAAGTAGAGGAGACCACATTGTGAGCAGTGAATGCAGTCAACTAGATGATCAGAAGTGCAGGTAAAGCGCTGCTTCATCTGGAAGGTGTGTTTGGGAGCTTGGATACTGAAGGAGGTAGGAGGGAAATGGACAGGTGTTACACCTTCTGTGGTTGTGGGGGAAGGTGCTGTGGGGCTGTGGGGGTTGTTGAGAGTGAAGGAAGTGTGGACTAGGATGCCTTGGAGAGAGTATCTCCGTGGAGAAGAGAGGAATATGTATCTGGTGGTGGCATCTTGCTGGAGGTGACAGAAATGGCGACTGATTATCTTCTGGATGTGAATGCTGGTAGGATGGTAGGTAAGGATAAGGGGAACTCTATAGCTGTTATGGGAGGGAAGACAGGTGGTGAGGGCAGAAGTGTGGGAGATGGTTTAGACCCGGTTGAGGGCCCTGTCGACAATGGTGGTGAGGTATCCTAGGTTGATGAACAAGGTAGACATTTTGGCGACTCCCTTGTCAAAGTTGGCCTCATCAGAACATATGCCATGGAGATGGCTGTCAGGAGGTGGGGGGGTGGAAGTTGCTGGGAATGAAGGAAGAATGGACCAAGAAGGGAATGGTCCCTGCAGACGGTTGAAAAGGGAGGGAATGTGTCTGATAGTGGCATTCCACTGGAAATAGTGGAATTGTTGGCTAATGTCGCTCTGGATATGGATACTGGTGGGATGGTGGGTAAGGACAAGGAGGACCCTATCGCTGTTGTGGGAGGGAAGAGAGGAGGTGAGGGCTGAAGTGCAATCGCAGACCTGGCTGATGACCCTGTCAACCACGGATTCCTCAGTTGAGGAAGAAGATGGACATTTTGGAGGCTCTCTTGTCAGAGTGTTCATCATCAAAACACATGCGATGGAGATGGGGAAGTAGGAGAATGGAATAGAGTCTTTATAGGAAGTGCGATGTGAGGAGGTGACTGTGGGAGTTGATAGGTATATAGGGATATTAGTGGCCAGTCTATCCCCCGAAATGGAAACAGAGATATCGAGGAAGGAAAGGGAGGAGTCAGAAATTGACCAGGTCAAGGTGAGAGCGGGATGGAAATTGGAAGCGAAATTGAGAAACTTTTTAAATTCCAGACAAGAAGGGGAAGCAGCACTAATGATGTCATCAATACATTAGAGAATGAGTTGTGGGTGAGTGCTGGAATAGGACTGGAATGAGGAATGTTCCACTTACCCCACAAAGAAACAGGCATCACTGGGGCCCATGGTCACCTCTCTGACCTGAAGAAAATGAAAGGAGTTAAAAGGGAAGCTGCTGAGGTTGAGGATGGGTGGGCGAGGGAGGTGGGTTTGGGGGTGGTTCAGGCCTTTTCATCAGGAAGAGGGGGAGAGCCCTGAGACCATCCTGGTGGGGGATGGACGTGGAAAAGGATTGCACCTCCATGGCAAAGAGGAAGCAGCTGGAGCCTATAAACTGGAAATTCTGAAACTGGCACAAAATATCAGCCAAATCACGGATATATGTGGGAAAGGGCTGGTCAGAGCCAGGAAAAAAACGAGTTGAGGTAGGAAGAGATGTGTTCTGTGGTGCAGTAGTATGTAGGAACAATGGGACTGCCCAGGCAGTGCTGTTTGTGGATTTTGGGAAGGAGATAGAAGTGAGCTGTGTGGGGCTGGGGTTTGTCAGCTTGGGGGCCCAGGGTGTTGGGGCACAGATCACCAGGCGGGATGAGGTTAGTGACCGTGGTTTACACAATGGGCTGGTGTTCCATAGGGTGGGGTAATGGTTCAGAAGGAGATATGGTGAAGGTTTTGGGAGCTGGCAATGTAGAAGTCAGTGCACCAGACAACAACAGCCCTTTATTGACACAGGCTTAATAACACAGTCAGGGCTGGATCTGAGAGCACGGAGGACATTCAGTTCAGAGGGAGACCATTTGGAAGGGTTAAGAGGGTAGAGAAGTGAAGGTGACCGATGTCAAGTTGACAGTTCTCAATGAACAGGCTGAGAGTGGGTAAAGGCCAGAGGGATAGGTCCAGGTGGGGGGAGAGTGTTGGAGCTGGGTGAAGGGGTCTGTGGGATGGGGAGAGCACTCTTGCCCAAAGAAGTGGGCACAGAGGGGAAGGTAATGGAGGAAGAATTCAACATCATGTCGTGCCCAAAATTCATTAAGGTGGGGGGAGGACGGGGGTAAAACTAAGACCTTAGCTGAATACAAAATGTCAGAGAGCAGAAGGTCAGCAGGGATAATAAATACATAGCAGGAGGTGGGATTGGGGAGGAGATGGAGTCAGTGGGAAGGTGGGGTGGTGGGGGGGGGGTTGCAGGAGGAAGGCTCCAGGGGTTGTGGGTATCTCTAAGTTGTTGTATTTTGCCTGAAAGGAAAATAAAACGTTTCTTGCTAACACACCAAATGACCCGTGGGTGAAGTAGAACTGGGGTGGGAGGGGGAGTGCTGAGCCAGTGTGGGGTGCTGCTGCTGGAGAGGGAGATTGAGAGTGTGCACATGGTAACGCATGGCACTGAATGTGGATCTCAGGGTGCCATGAGAGCAGCTGCATGAGGAGCATTGGACATCACAGAGATCCCTGTAATCCTGGGTGGATTCAAAACACGAGGGATAAAACTTCAGTCAGAATCCATGTAAGGTGAGTCTGAGAGGGAGGCAGCCACTCGGAATGTTTTCATGTTGTCTGTGTTCCTTTGAAGGATATGTAGTATCCATAGTTATTGACCCATCTGGTACAGTTAATCTTTATTTACTCTGTTAAAATCATTCACAATCTCAATAGGTTTAACAATGTAATGACAAAGTTGATATATTCTCTAAGCATTGTTTGGTGTTGTTGACAAACAGTCAATGCCAATAGATTCTTATTTGAGATATTTGAAGGGCCATTTTATTAAGTGAGCCTCATATGTGAAAGCCAGGATGCTTTGATTTTCAGCGCTTGAGTTAAAGTGGTCTCACAGTGTCATAGATCGTTACATTGAATCTAAAGAACAATTGCACAGTTTTACATTAAATGAGAAAAAGCAATAGATTTGCACATCTGTCTCAATTCCTTTCGACATGTTCTACAATTAAAGTCTCTGCCAGCCAAAGTCTAACTCCAATGAAATTTTATTTCAATATAAGAGACTGCTTCCAGTAGCCTCAGATACTGCCTGACCTGCTGTGCTTTTCCAGCACCACTCTAATCTAGACTCTGCTCCCTGTAGGGAACAGAATTACAATTGGGGAGTACATGGTCATCATTTGTAGTTTTCCTTGCAGTTTGTTTATTTTCTCCATAGATTCTCCTTCACACACGGATCAACAAAAATCTGACAAAAAGCCACCCAAGGCAACAGAGTGGTATTAATGAAACTCTCTTTCTCTACTTCACTGCCAGTTGTTCCAGTACTATTTTCAAGTACATCTAATAAATGCAAAATATGACATCCCTTGCAATAAAAAGGGAGTTTATTAACAAGCATCATTCTAAACATGAACTAACCTAACTAGATTGTGCTGTGATAGAGATAGGGTTAGGATTAGAACTAGGGATGAGGTTAGGGTTGAGGATAGTATTAGAGTTAGGGTTAGTGCTAGTGCTAAGGATAGTGTTAGGGTTAGGATTGGTGTTAGGATTAAGGTTAAGGATAGGGTTAGGTTTGGGTTTAGGTTCAGGCTAAGGGTTAAGACAAACCTGTAAAACCTCGATATTGAGGTTTTGTGCTGTCCATTTCAAAATACCCAAGCACTTTGAACCCATTGGAAATATGTCTCACTTCAATTCTTTTGCAATAGCTGAACAACGTATAAGAGCTTTGCCAGGACATTTAACAATAGTCATGCACTTATTAAATCTCAACTCTTTCAATGAGTCACGATTAAAAGAAAGCAAAGCATTAATAAAATCAAACTTCGAGATAGAAAAGTGAGCAAATATAGAGTAAGCTTTTCACAGATTGGGAATTCGCTAATCCACAACAATTTAATGCACTTTATTCCCTTCATAAGGAGATGTGATGGTTTCATAGAATCAGAGTGGTGCTGGAAAAGCAGAGCAGGTCAGGCAGCTCATCCGAGGAACAGGAAAAGCCCTTTGCCTGAAATGTCGATTCTCCTGCTCCTCGGATGCTGCCTGACCTGCTGTGCTTTTCCAGCACCAATCTAACCGAGACTCTGATCTCCAGCATCGGCAGTCCTCACTGTCGCCATCGTATGTGGTTAACAGAGATTTATTTGAAAATGAGCAAAATAAATGAATTTCTGCCTTCCCTTATGTTTTGTGTGAGAGCAGTAATATTAATTAATGTCACTGAAGTCTATTTCAATAAATGTTCACTTCCTGCCTCCTTTGACATCATAGTTCAATCTTGGTGTGTGTAGCAATTTGTTTGTTCATCTTTCTTTAGGTGTACTCTTTAAAGCAATCATGGTGTAATGGAACAGAGCAAGTCGTGGGACACATCTCCTAAATAAATACAGTAATGACTGCCTCAGAATGACAATGGGTTATACCAGCACATTATGCTTAACACAGTCATTTGTAATTGTCACAACTGCCTTAAATAGGTTAATGTGACTCTAAGACAGACAATGCGGCACTTCTGTAAATGTGAGTCAAAGATTTAACCTCTGAACAGACAGAAGTTTCTGACATGTTAAAGAGTTTTCTTAATAATTTGACTCATGAAACATTTGCCAAATTTTTCAAGCGAAACCTGTGCAATAAATGTCACCTTTAAAGACTTAAACGTAATTGAAATCTGACTAAGCAAGTGTTTTCAAAAGAGTCCCTTGTTCCATTTCTATGCATGTTTCTCAACCTGACCCCACAGCTTTCTCTGACAACTTGTTATACTGTCCTTTCCACTGAAGTTAAACATGACTTCCAAATTCCAGGAGACTGGCATTCCCCAGCAGGATTGATCTGATGCCAGCTGTAACAATGTCTCTTATGACACCACTGTCCAAATACCATGGATGTGCTGAATGCTTTCAAACACGGCACAGGTTTCCCATGGGAATCAAAAGAAACAATAGCTACTTCCTTTGAGCTTAACTCATCGCTGAGCACCAAGTCAACATTAGCAAGGAGGAAATCTGCTTGAATTTGAAGACAAGAAGTCTGTTTAATTTCCGTAGGTGCTGAAAGTTAAGCAGAGAGTGGGTGTTTACTCACTCTGCAAGAAAGAAGCAATTAAGTTCAGGTATTGAAAAGGAAAATCCGATATGAGTGAACAAGGCTGGGCAGGATTCTCTGTTACCTGCTGTCATTTTTGTATTTAATATGCTGATGCAGCAGACCATTCAATTTTATTTTCGGAGCGCACGGGCATTTTGTTTAGATGCATGGGCCCTTTAAACAATGTAGTTGTGAGGCCATGCATGTGTGGTTTGGGTGGAAACAGAATCACAGATTGTTACATTGCAGAAGGAGGCAATTCAGCCCATCGTGTCTGAATGAGGGTCCTGACTGAGCGCCATTCTCCTGCCTTTTCCCCAGAAATGACCATCCGATGCCCTCTTGAAAATCCCAATTGAACCTGCATCCACCACACCTTCAGGCAGTGCACTTCAAACCCAAACTACTTGCTGTGTGAAACTTGTTTTTCACCCATGTGCTTCTTTTGCTCATTCCTGAACCTTTTACAAACAGGGACGTTTTCTCACTATCTACTCTGCCTCTCATGATTTTGAATATTCCAGTCAGATATCCTCTTTGCCTCCTTTTCTCCAAAGAAAAATGTCCAAATCTCTCCAAATGAATCTCATTACTGAAATAAAAATTGCTGTGGCCATGCAGCTTACAAACAACGTTGATTAATATGTTTTCAGTCACTGGTGGATGTTAGCATCAGTGGCTGGGCCAACATTTATTGCCCATCCCTAGTTGCCCTTGAGAAGGTGGTAGTAAGTGAGGACTGCAGATGCTGGCGATCAGAGTCGAAAAGTGTGGTGCTGGAAAAGCGCAGCAGATCAGGCAGCATCGGAGGAGCAGGACAGTCAACATTTCGGTCTTAAGCTGTTCATCAGGAATGGGCATTTCTGATGAAGGGCTTATGTCCGAAATGTCAACTCTCCTGCTCCTTGGATGCTGCTTGACCTGCTGTGCTTTTCCAGCACCACACTTTTCGACTTGAGAAGGTGGGGGTGAGCTGCCTTCTTGAATCACTGCAGTCCATGTGCTGTCAGTAGATCCACGGTATCTTTAGGGAGGGAATTCCAGGATTCTGACCCAGCGACACTGGAGGAACGGTGTTAAATTTCTGAGTCAGGGAGTCAAATGAGGCAAAACATTAAAATTCTTTAGCCTAGCTTGATTATAATATCACGCTGTAAAATGGGCCAACAGATATATTGTTGTGCTCCCACTTAAACTGGATTTAAACCAAACTCAACTCTTGCTGTAAATTTAGTCCCCTCATTCTCATTCCAAAAGACCACTTTGTTGTTCCTGTCCATGGAAACTCAAACTTTGTTAGGGACCAAGGGATTTCTCCAAGATTGATTATTTATCTCTCAGATACTGCTGGAAAGAAAGTTTACACCTAATTATTATAATCATACAATACAGTCAACTAGAAAAATATCAGCATTGTCCACTGCATCATTTAGGAAGAAGGCAACAGGATGGTACCTTGGGGATGACCCATCACCACAGGAAATGATCCGATCATCACCACATCGCTCTTTGTGGGATCTTGCTGTGTAAACAATGGCTGTGGCATGACAACAGTGATGAAATCAGTTCATTAGCTGTAAAGTGAGGATGTTAAAAGGTGCTATCTAAATGCAATCACTTCCTTTGGCTCAAAAAGAGAAGTTGAACTATGATGGCAATAAAATGCCAGAACAAGCCTCAGTCCAAGATGACATGGCACTGAGTGGCACCTTAACCATAAAAATACTTCAAAGACTGACATTGTCACGGTGTGAGTGATCATCCATTAACAACAACAGTTGCAAGAGTTTCTGACAATATACTGTGAGTGGATTTATTGCTCAGGCCCCGAGAGTCAGCAAACCCCTCCAGATGTTCAGAAATATCACAAATCGTTAGAATATTAGTAATCTAGGTTTCTAAGGCAGTAAACTGCTCAGGAGAAAGACACTAAAAACAAACCAGCTGCTAAAAACCATTTTTCTAATTGTAGAGACAGAGTACTGTACTTTGTGGGGGTGGTGGTGCAGAGGTGCCATCACTGGGTTAAAAACCCTGAGCCCTGCACACTAGCGTTCTAGGGATGGAGGGTTCAAATCCCACTGTGGCAAGTACTGAGATTTTAATTCAATCTAATTCTGGAATTAAATGTTGACCATCTAACCATTGTCAGTTGTTGCTTTAAAACCCATCTGGTTCTCCATTCACCTTTAGGGAAAGAAATTTGTCATCTGGTCTACACGTGACCTTAGACCTACAGACTCCCCACTGACAAACTCCATCAAACCAGCCAGTTCAAGAGGCAATTCAGGACGATGAATGTTGACCATGCCAGTGATGCACAGATTCTCGAAGCAAATCAGAAGAAGATACTTTGTGAGGGAAGTAATATCCGTCGACAGCATATTAAACAGTAAAAGCCATCAATGCACCACTTTTAAACATTGAACAATTCCATTTTACAACATCTAGGAAACGTTCATTAGAAACCATCCATGATTCTCTCAGGAATAGCTCACCCATGGATGCATTTCATTTACAAAATTCACCTTCTTATGATGTCAAAGGCTTTATATTCTGAATATATCTCATAGAATAGATCTCATCTCATCTCGAGCGAATGTTTAGCAGTCAGTCCCCGTGTCCCCAATGGGTTCCATTCTGAGTACTTTTATAAATCGATTTGTTCAAAGGATCTCCAGGTGGGCCTGCTCCTGAGCCTGGCCAAGCTGGTCCAGGCAGCAGGCCGTAGAGGGAGTCATTCTGGCCGACTGCATACCCATCCTCCGCGGTTATTTTCAGGCCCGGGTGTCGCTGGAAAAGGAGCGTGCGGTGTCCACCAATATTCTCGATGCCTTCAGGGGGAGGTGGGCACTGCAGGGACTACAGAGTGATTTATTTCTCCCTCCAAGTCTGTCTGATTTAATCCCTCCCCTCACTCCAGGCTTTGCTTGTCACTAGTTCCTTGGTCACATGGGTGTTTCCGCAGGTGGTGGAATATTAATAAAGTTACTTATAGCTGATGTTTTCACTGTATCTCGCACCTACACACACACGAACACGGGTGTGGGAATATAAACTCAACTAAAAAAGAAGAAAAAAAGAAAAAATATAACCAGGAGACTAGAGTCCCCTCAATAATAAAAACAATACAAGCCAAACAGCTGTTTGCTGGCATGAGCAAACGTTCACATGTTGGATCTTTAGAAGTGGTTATAATATGGTATTTTGTTCATAATTACAACCTTCATAAATCAAAGACACCCTGTATCCAGAAAGATACATTGGATTGGTGAATGATGGATCGTGCAGGATACCATGGTATTAGATAATCCCTTGAAAATCTGAGGAAGCTGTGTTTTGTGAGTGAAGTGTGTATTCCTAGGACATAGAGTCATAGAGTCATAGAGATGTACAGCATGGAAACAGACCCTTCGGTCCAACCCGTCCATGCCGACCAGATATCCCAACCCAATCTAGTCCCACCCGGCCCATATCCCTCCAAACCCTTCCTATTCATATACCCATCCAAATG
>NC_057725.1:3362593-3376281 GCF_004010195.1 Chiloscyllium plagiosum
GCTCCAGGGAAAACAGCCCCAGCCTGTTCAGCCTCTCCCTGTAGCTCAGATCCTCCAATCCTGGCAATATCCTTGTAAATCTTTTCTGAACCCTTTCAAGTTTCACAACATATTTCCGATAGGAAGGAGACCAGAATTGCACGCAATATTCCAACAGTGGCCTAACCAAAGTCCTGTACAGCCACAACATGACCTCCCAACTCCTTTGACCTGCACATGGTGAGATTTAGTTCCTGGACCGGTTTGTTTGTTAAGCACAGGCTGGCATAGTATGGTCTGCTTGCTGTTCACTGTCCACTCTCACGAGGATGACTTCTTTGATGCCACCCCCTCCCAACTCACTGAGATGTTGGGCCTACAGACCAGCCTTATCCCAGTCCTGATGAGCACAAGGTGAGAAACATTGAACACACACTTAATAATGTCCCTCTTAATAATGTCTGTCTTCACACTGAAATAATCAGCGACCTGTTTTCAAAGCTCAGAACACTGACTGCTTGCCCACTTCGGAATACAGTGACAACCCAGTTATTATAAACAGAAATGTCTTTGTTTCAAGGCCTGATACTTTGGAGCAGCTCACACAATAAGCCGCATGGGAGCTCTTGCTACAGTTTAAGAAAACACCGAGAAATGATTGAATCTTTGGCACATTCTTTCTTTAAGAAGTGGTTTGCATGCCAAGGGACATGTTAAGAATAAGATCCTACCCTGGGAAGTTAATCTACCCTCTCTGATATTTTTTGAAAGGGGTGTGGCATGGAATGTGATAACCCTAGCCCACAGAGGATAGCAAGATGGCAGAGACCGACAGCAAGATGGCGGAGACCGACAGCAAGATGGCAGAGACAGAGGTTAGGTCATGTTCAGGCTCCTGGCCCATCCAGTCCCTTTCCGTGGTCTTGCCATATCCTTTTTTTATTACTTCTTCTTCGTATTACTCTTTCTTAATTTCAGCTTTTGTATCAAATTCATCCTTTCTAATTTCTGCAACTGAGGTGCAGCAGTTTTGGTTGGACTGTCTCTGGGTCCTCAGAAGTTTCAATGAGCTCCGTTCCTCAGCGGTTTCAACAGGCCCCAATCCTCAGTGGTCTCAACAGGCCGTAGTCCTTGACGGTTTCAGAAGGTCACAGTCCTCAACAGTTTCAGCAGGCCCCGATCCTCAGCGGTTTCAACGGGTCCCAATCCTCGGCATGGCTTAACTTTGTCTCATTTATTTTTAAATATAATATATAATTTATGTAATTAAACAGTGCTGTTTTTGTGGTGAATTACGCACGTTTTACCATATTTTTACAAATACAAGCAACAACAAATTTCTATCTATCTAACTTTTATCTGTCATACCATGACTGAACTTAGAAACAAGTTTAGAATGTGGAAAATCTGACTCTGTGTGTGTGTGTGTGTGTGTGTGTGTGAGGGGGGGAGGGGAGGTGAGTGTGTGTGTGAATGTAGGTGTGTGGTGAGTGTGTGTGTGTGTGCGCGTGCATGTGTGTGTGACTGTGTGTGGGGTGAGTGTGTGTGTGAGTGTGTGTGTGAGGGGCAGGGGTGTGAGTGTGTGTGTGGTGAGTGTGTGTAGCACCCTGGATACAGAAAGCACAACGGGAGACATTTTCAAACTGCAGCCCTTGCTCAGCCTTCTGGATAATCACCTTTCACTGCTGCCTTAATCCAATTTGACTGAGGGTTGGTCAGAAAGCAAGCTGGCCTATACACATCACCATGACAGCAGAGGGAGAGGTCTCCTCAGCAACAATCACTCTGGATTAAACCAGGTCATTTCCATTGTGCGCTCACGTGAAGTAAATTGTACCTTTGACAAATTGCTGTGTTAAAGGAGAACAGGGAAAGTTAAGACAGGTTGAACTCAAAGACACCCTCACAACTAAAACAAAACAATCAGAATTCTAATGCAGTGGTCAGGATTTGGAAGATATAAAGTAAAGGTTTGGTTTTATCAGAGGTTGAAAAAATCTTCAAGGGGAAAGTGAGGACTGCAGATGCTGGAGATCAGAGCTGAAAATGTGTTGCTGGAAAAGCGCAGCAGGTCAGGCAGCATCCAAGGAGCAGGAGAATCGACATTTCGGGCATAAGCCCTTTTTCTGAAGAAGGGCTTATGCCCGAAACATCGATTCTCCTGCTCCTTGGATGCTGCCTGACCTGCTGTGCTTTTCCAGCAACACATTTTCAGCTTTTATCAGAGGTTGTATGGTGAACTAAAGTGAAATGAACACAAAGTGCTGGAAATACTCAGCAGGTTATGGAGAGAGAAACTGAGCTAATGACGCAGGTCAATTTCCTTTTTCAGCTGCTTGGCACACATTGATTCACCCAATTCAGCGCCATGCCACAGTCAGTGCCAGCTGTAAGATGGTATCACAACAAGGTGACCGTGGAGATTGCCCTTGAACTCACTTTACCAACGGTGACCACCTATAGCCTCCACCTCACACAGCACAGTCAGTGAGATCACTGACAGCGAAGCTTACATTGTTTTGGCCAAGTTCAGCTGACAATGCGTTTTCAGGAGGGATTCCTGTCACAAGACCCAGTGAAATTTCTCACCGTATTCACCAAACCTGCCTAATTCTCAAACTGCCCTGCCACTGTGGTTTCTGTCACCTCCAACTCCATCCACAATTTATCCCACGCCGAAAATAGATAAACTGGAATTGACCAGCATCCCTTGCACATGGAGTCATGCAGTCATTGGGATGTACAGCACGGAAATAAACCCTTCGGTCCAACTTACCAGTGCCGACCAGATATCCTAAACTAATCCAGACCCATTAGCCAGGACTTGGCCCATATCCCTCTAAACCCTTCCTATTCATGTACCCATCCAAATGCCTGTTAAATGTTGTAATTGTACCAGCCTCCACCTCTTTCTCTGGCAGCTCATTCCATACACGCACCACCCTCTGAGTGAAAAAGTGCCCCTTTAGTCATTTTTAAATCTTTCCCCTCTCACCCTAAACCTCCACCATCTAGTTCTGGACTCCCCCACCCTGGTGAAAAGACTTTGTCTATTTACCCTATCCGTGCCCCTCATGATTTTATAAACCTCTGAAAGGTCATCCCTCAGCCTCTGATGCTCCAGGGAAAACAGCCCCAGCCTATTCAGCCTCTCCCAATAGCTCAAACTTCCAAACCTGGCAACATCCTTGTAAATCTTTTCTGCACCTTTTCAAGTTTAACAACATTTTTCCTGTAGCAGGGAGACCTAAACTGAATGCAATATTCCAATGTCCTGTACAGCCACAACATGACCTCCCAACTCCTGTACTCAATGCACTGACCAATAAAAGCAATACCAAACACCTTCTTCACTACCCTATCTACTTGTAACACCTTCAAGGAACTATGAACCTGTATTTGGCAACACTCCCCAAGGCCCTACTGTTAACTGCATAAGTTCTGCCTTGGTTTTCTTTACCAAATTGAAACAACTCATAATTATCTAAATTAAACTCTATCTGCCACTCCTCAGCCCATCTGATCAAGGTCCTGTTGTATTCTGAGGTAACCTTCTTCACTGTCCATTGCACCAACAATTTTGGAGTCATCTGCAAACTTACTAACATACTCCCTGTTATGCTGCTGGAACTTCCACTGGGAAAACTGATGCAAAGTCCCTAATCAGTTCCTCTGCCATTTCTTTGTTTCCCATTACTACTTCTCCAGCTTCAGTTACCAGTCATCCAATGTCCACTCATGCCTCACTCTTAACTTTTAGATTATCTAACAATATTTCTGCAATCTTCTTTTCCATTACTAGGTAGCTTACTCTTATATTTCATCTCCTATTTATGGCTCTTTTACCTATCCTCTGCCAGTTTTAAAGGCTTCCCAATTCCCTGGCTTCCCACTAATCTTTACCGCATTGTATATCTTTTCTTTTGCATTTATCTGTCCCTGATGGCACCTGGTCAGCCATGGTTGCCTCATCCTCCCCTTTGGATGTCTCTTCTTCCTCGGGATGAATTTCTGCTGTGCCTTCCGAATTATCCCAGAAACTCCAGCCATTGCTGCTCCACCATGTTTCCTGGCAGACTCCTCTTCCAATCAACTCTGGCCAGGTCCTCCCTCATGTCTTTGTAGTTCCCTTTACTCAATGGTCATACTGTTACATCTGATTCCAGCTTGTCCCTCTCAGACTACAAGGTGATTCTATTGGTCACTGTCACTGTCCCCTTTCTTACATGCCATTTCTATCTCTCAATTTATTTTCTTCCCCACATCTTGACCCCTGCTGGGAGGCCTGTACATTACTCCCACCAGGATTTATATTCCTTTGTTATTCTTCAACTCTACCCACACAGATTCAATGTCTTCCATCTATGCATCGCTTCTTGGAATCAATTTAATTTCATTTCTTATTAACAAGTCATCCCCACCCCTTCTGCCCATCTGCCTGTCCTTTATAATAGGCTGTGTATTCCTTGGATATTGGATATTTAATTCCCAGCCCTGATCCCCTTGCAGCCACGTCTCTGTGATTCCCACAACTTCATACCTGCCAATTTTAATCTGTGCTACAAGCTCAGTTACCCTGTTTCATGTACTGTGTGCATTTAAGTATAACACCCTCAGTCCTACATCGACTGACCCCCATTCTCATTGTTGTGTCCTTATCTACTGCAGCTGAAGTTAGATCCCTGACCTTTCCTGCACTTTCTATCCTATTGTTCTGCAAACTTTAAATATTTCTGCTGAGCGCTCCCCATTCTTTAACTTTCCCTCGTTTTCCATGCAAATGAATGTAACCCCTCCCCCCCATTTAGTTTCAAGCCCTACCTACAGCTCTAGGTTGTGATTCACCAGGCCTCTGGTCCCAGCATGAGTCAGGCAGAGCCCATCCCATCAGAACAGCTCCCCCCAATTCACCAGCCCTGGGGCCAATGTCCCATGAATTCAAACACAATTCTCCCACATCAATCTTTGTTCCAGGCACTTACCTCTTTAACCTTGTTGACCCTGTGCCAGTTAACTCGTGGTTCAGGTAGTAATCTGGAGATTATTCTCTTTTTGGTTCTGCATTTTAATGTAGCCCCTAGCTACATATTCCCTCAACAGAATCTCTTCCCTCTTTCTACCTATATCGTTGGAACCACCATGGATCACAACAACTGGACCTTTCCCCTCTCACTCCCAGTCCCTCTGCAGCCTGGATGAGAGATCCTAAACCTGAGTACCAGGCAACTCAGCCTTTGGGACTCTCGATCCTGGCCTCAGAGACTATATTATCCCTAATTGTAACTGCATTTCTCTTTTCTCCCCCCTCTTGAATGGCTCCTTGTACCAAAGTGATTTGGTCAGTTTGCTCACCTCTCTACAGCCCCCACCCTCATCCACACAGGGAGCAAGAATCTCCAACCTGTTCGACAAGCTCAAAGGTCGAGGCTCCTTCAGCACTACCTCCTGGATCACTGATAGTTGCACCCTCCCATCCCCGACCACTGGCCCAATTCAAGGTGGTTAATCTGAGGGGTGTGACTGCCTCCTGAAACACAGCGTCCAGGTAACTGTCCTCCTCCCTGATGTATTGAGCATTCGAAGCCCAGACTCCAGCTCATCGACTCTGAGCAGGGGTGGGTTATCGGACGCAGAAACTTTACAACTTGACTTCAACTCTTGTCTGCTCCAAATGATATACACAAGAAGCTAACTGTATGTAAACGGAGTTTATATTCACGCTTTTAGTGCCAGTTTTATTTTAATTTACCAAACTCTGTAAACTTCACACCCCTTCCAATTACTATCTATACAATCAATTCTAACCCACTTAACCCTGAATGAACATATCTCTCACCTGTTTACTCACTCCATTATGTCTCAGGAGTTCATTTACACCTGTTTTAAACGGCAACAGTTAATTTGTGATGCAAGTTGATGCTAATAGTTCCTGCACCAGCTGAGGTTACCATGAAGGGCTCTCCTTCTCAACTTCTCCCCTCACCTGAACCGTGGTGACCCTTGGGTTAATCCCCACCAATCATCTCTCTCTCTCTCTCTAATGAGAGAGCAGCCCAAAGGTCAGTTGGAGTGGCGACTTTACTGTTACCCCTCCAGAATTTTAATGAACTTGTCCAGCATGATTTCCCATTCCTGAAGCCATGTTGACTATGCTTGATCAAATTATATGTATCCAAATGTTGGTCGATTACATCCTTTATAATTCACATTAAGCTAACTGGCCTATAGTTACCTATGCTTGGTCTCTTTTCTTTTAAATAAAGGCATGACATTGGCATTTTTCCAATCCTCTGTGACTTTTTCCAAAATCTAAAGATTCCTGGAGGATTGTGACAATGGATCCACTCTCTCTGCAGTGAATTCCCGTAATATCCCAGGATGCATCCATCAGGCCCAGGGATCTTACCAATCTTTAACCCCACTGATTTCCTTAGTAACTTTATAGCTGATGATAGTTGCTGTATTTACTTCCTCCTAACCCTTGATTTTTTAGGATTCGAGATATGCTTCAGTATCTTCGACAGTGAAGATTGATGCAAAGTATTGATTCAATTGCACTGTCCTTTTCGTGTTCTCCATGATGATTTCCTCAGCCTCGTTCCCTGAGGACATCTGAGAAGCAGGAGAGTCGACGTTTCGGGCATCAGCCCTTCATCAGGAATTGGACTCTGCACCAAGTATAATCCAACAATCTGTAATGGATCCAACCAGGGATCAGGATATTTTGGATATGGTAGTGTGTAAAGAGGCAGGTTTAGTGAATGAACTCTGAATAAAATGTTTCCGAGTGACCCTATGAAAAGTCTTATTCCTGATGAAGAGATTATGCCCAGAATATCGACTCTCCTGCTCCTCGGACGCTGCCTGATCTGCTGTGCTGTTCCAGCACCACCCTTTTCGACTCTGATTCTCCAGCATCTGCAGGCCTCACTTTCACCTCATTCACTGAGGGGCCTGTAATCATTTTGGCTTCTCTCTCCCTTTTTATATCCTTATGGACGTTTTCACTAATTTTTATATTATTTGGTAGTTTACCTCAAAGTATATTTTCTCCCTTTTTGTTTTTTTTTTGGTCATCCTTTTAAAGCTTTCAAAATTCCTTGGCTTATCACTAATTTTTGCCAGATCATGTGATTCTTCTTCCAATTTGATCCTATCCATAGCTTTCTTTGTTAACCATGCTAAAGATCACACAACACCAAGTTATAACAGCTTTATTTGGAAGCACTAGCTTTCAGAGCACTGCTCCTTCATCAGGTGTTTGTCTATAACTTGATGTTGTCTGATTTTTAACTTTGTCCACCCCAGTGCAATACCAGCTCCTCCAAATCCTGACTTTGTTAACCATGGTTGGTTTATCCCCATGGTTACTTCCTTACCAGGATATATCTTTGTTCTGCATCATTAATTATTTTTTAAAATGCCCACCATTGTTTCTCAACCACCTTTTCTGCTAAACTATTTGCTCATTCCACATCAGCCAACTATACTCTCAGTACTTTTTAATTGCACTTATGTAAATTTAGCACAATTCTTTCTGACCCAGGTATCGAACTCTCAAACCCAGTGCTAAATTGTATAATATTATGATCACTGTTTTCTGGGGAATATTTCATTCCGAGTTCATTCCTGAAGGAGGAGTGTTCATCAACTTAGCCACATTAGGGAGATTTAAACAATCCTTAGATAAGCACATGGATTATGTTGGGATAGTGTAGGGGGACGAGCTGAGAATAGTTCACAGGCCGGCGCAGCATCGAGGGCCGAAGGGCCTGTTCTGCGCTGTAATGTTCTATGTTCTATGTTCTAAACCCGTCTCATTACTCATTAGCGGATCCAAAATATTCTGATCCCTGGTTGGATTAATTACAGGTTGTTTTAGGAAACTGTTTGGATTACAGTCTATGAAGTTTCAATAAAGTGTGGTGCTAGAAAAAACACAGCAGGTCAGGCAACATCCGAGGAGCAGGAGAGTCAATGTCTTGGGCATAGTCCTTCTTCTCTTGCTCCTCAGATGCTGCCTGACCTGCTGTTTTTTTCCTCAGCACCACACTTTATCGATTCTGACTCTCCAGCATCTGCATTCCACACTATCTCCCTCTTACACTCTATGAATTAAATGCTTGGAAATACAGAATATAAATATTGTGAAAAGGAAACTGGAAGTTGAAGCTTTACTTC
Source organism: Chiloscyllium plagiosum (assembly GCF_004010195.1). Classification (NCBI taxonomy): domain Eukaryota; kingdom Metazoa; phylum Chordata; class Chondrichthyes; order Orectolobiformes; family Hemiscylliidae; genus Chiloscyllium; species Chiloscyllium plagiosum. The sequence goes on from NC_057725.1 coordinate 3,370,754, forward strand.
CTGCTGTTACTAGAACTAAGTTACATAATGTGGAGGAGCCAGTGTTGGACTGGGGTGGACAAAGTTAAAAATCACCTGACACCAGGTTATAGTTCAACAAGTTTATTTTGGAAGCACTGGCTTTTGGAGCGCACCTGACGAAGGAGCAGTGTTCGGAAAGCTCGTACTTTCAAATAAACCTGTTGGACTATAACCTGGTGTTGTGTGATTTTTAACTAAGATACATGAAACAGACTTGAAAATAAGATACGTGATCTTACACAGAATGAGAAAATGATGCTCATTGGTTGGATCATTATTGGCACAAAGATGCAGCAAGAACAGTTAATTGTCAATCTTAATTTTCAGAGCAAGCAGGTAGGTTCTGATTGGCCAGGGCACTGCCATGTGGACACAGCAGAGTTTGGCTGCCTCCAGGACTCTGTTTTGTGGAAAAGGTGCAATATTGCCCAGGTTTATGCAGGCAAATAGAATACACGGTGCATTTCTCAAATGTGAAGATTAAAGTCAACCATGGTTAAAATGTTTGTATGGCCTTATTATCTCTTGATTTATTCTCTTCTACTATCTAGCAATTGGTCAGGGGCCTATAGATTACTCCCACTAATACCTTCAGGGACCTATAGATTACTCCCACCAATACCTTCAGGGGCCTATAGATTACTCCCATCAATAGTTTCAGAGGCCTATAGATTACTCCCACCAATACCTTCATGCGCCTATAGATTACTTCCACCGATACCTTCAGGGGCATATAGATTACTCCCACCAATACCTTCAGAGGCCTATTGATTACTCCCATTAATAACTTCAAGGGCCTATAGATTACTCCCACCAATATTGTCAGGGGCATATAGATTACTCCCAGCAATACTTTCATGCGCCTATAGATTACTCCCACCAATACCTTTAGGCGCCTATAGATTACTCCCACCAATATCGTCAAGGACCTAGAGATTACTCCCACCAATATCTTCAGGGGCCTATAGATTACTCCCACCAATATCTTCAAGGGGTCTATAGATTACTCCCACCAATACCTTCATGCGCCTTTAGATTACTTCCACTGATATCTTCAGGTGCCTATAGATTACTCCCACCGATATCTTCAGGTGCCTATAGATTACTCCCACCTATACCTTCAGGTGCCTATAGATTACTCCCACCTATACCTTCAGGGGCCTATAGATTACTCCCACCAATATCTTCTTGCCCTTTTTATTTTTTTACCTCCATCTCAAATAGGCTTGTCTTCTTTTGCTATCGTGATGGGAGGAGAGATGCAATTGTGGTGGGCCTAGGTTAGAATCAATTGAGAAGGGAGAAGACATCAAGGGGGCAGGACCAGCAGAGGGTGGACATTTTATTTTTTCTTCATACGTTCAGGGGATGAAGGCCTCGCCAACAAGCCACGTGCCTATTTGCTATTTAACTGAGTCAATTGTTTGGCCATTCCAAAGGGCAATCAGGAATCAGCAACATTGCTGTGGGTCTGGAGTTACAAGTAGACCATTGCCTGAGAGAATTAGCCTAGGCCCCTGGAGTTTAACATAGATCATAGAACATAGAACAGTACAGCAAAGTACAGGCCCTTTGGCTCTCGATGTTGTGCAGATCTTTCATCCTACTCAAAGATCAGACTAATCTACATGCCCTTCATTGTACTATCTTCCATGTGCCTATCCAAGTGTCTCTTAAATGTCCCTAAAGTTTCTGACTCTACTACCATCACTGCCAGTGCATTCCACACGCCCACTATTCTCTATGTGAAGAACCTACCTCTGACATCTCCCCTAAACCTTCCTTCAATCACCTTAAAATTACATCCCCTCATGATAGACATTTCCACCCTGGGAAAAAGTCCCTGGCTATCCACTCTATCTATGCCTCTCATCATCTTGTGCGCCTCTATGCAGTCGCCTCTCATCCTTCCTCGCTCCAAAGACAAAAGCCCTAGCTCCCTCAACCTCACTTCGTAAGACATGCCTCCAGTCCAGTTTTCAGAGCACCTTAATGTTACAGAGGGATCTACCTACCTCCCTGTAGAGAGTCCAGCACCTGCTTCAGACACTAGCTCTGGAAGCATTTTCTATTAACCAGAAACAAAGCTGGTCATTCGAAATGGAATGAGTACAACCACACTATGCAAATATTGAGTGTATGGCTGCTCATTAAGCATCTAAGAAACAGGCATCACTCCCTTGAAATTATGACTTAAGGTTCTCACGGTCCAATAGATTATTAGAAATAATCATAAAAGTTAACCAGGCAGTTTGCCTGGACACAGAGGAATGTTAAAATAATTGCTCTGTGCCCTTTTCAAAGTAAAAGTGAACTCGAGGCAGGAATAAAGCACTAATTCAGATGTATTCGGAAGGTCAGATTTTTGCATTTTCTCAAAGATTGAGAAATATGAATATTTGTAGCTGACAGAGTCCCTCTTTGGCTGCCAATTTAGAACCTTATGATCAGAAATAATGGCCGCGTCTATATTTTACACGGTAAGTATTGACCAATTAGCTGCTAATGCATTTGGAGCTTTTTTTTAACATATGGTGACAGCTGTGGCTCCATTGATCAGAGTCAGAAGGCTACAGGTTCAAGTCACACTTCAGAGACTTGTACAGTGAACGTGGGCTGGTGCACACTGTACTGAGGGTCTGTCTGTGTTGCCAGAGGAGCTGCTGTTTGGCTCTGAGAGCCAAGGCAATGTGTATCTGCTCAGGTGGACATAAAACATCTTACACCTGTGTCAAACAAAAGCAAAATACTGCAGATGCTGGAAGTCTGAAGTAAAAATATAAAGTGCTGGAGAAACTCAGTGGAGAGAGAAACAGAGTTAACATTACAAGTCTGATATGAATCTTCTTTAGAACTGACTCCGACAATGTCAGTGTTTTTCCTGGGTCCTGGACAATATTTCTCCCTCTCGACCAGCATCATGAAAAGAAATGACCAGATCATTATCACAGTTTGTGATTCACATCCAAATTGGTGGCTTCATTTCCTACATCGGAAGAGAGATTGCATTCTCCCAGGTTGGAAGCTGGAGAGCATTTTGAGGTTGAGAATATTGTGCATTTTGCTTTCATCCTGAGCAGTGGGCATTTGAAATGTTAAAAATCAGCACATGGCACAAAATCTCTTTAAATCTGGAGGTCTGTGAGTTTGCACTGTCGATGCTCATTGGAACCAACACCAGGACAGACTGTCATGTTCCTGCAATGATACTCTGAGATGTTTTCAACAGCTTGTGAAGAGTTCAGTCCATCCAGCCAGGTAAGGTGAGCTTTTAATTCAACTTCATGCTTGAATTGCTCCAGCAGCACATATTGTCACAACAATAAGTTTTAATCTTCTTTCCTTTGCATATGTTATCCAATCTGTTACCATGTGTCTAAAGGTAATAAAGAGAACGTGTGGGTCAGCTGCAACTTAAAACTTGATTTGCATAACTTGCAAATCTTGGCATCTCTTGACAAATGTAACCCACACCTGCTTTCATTGTCAATCATATTTTGTCATATGCACATGATCCTGTGCAGTGAAGAAAAATCTCAAAATATTAAAAAGACTTCCTGCAATTTTCTTCCTTGCTTTGGAATTATTATAAGGAGAAAGTGAGGACTGCAAATGCTGGAGATCAGAGTCAAGAGTGTGGTGCTGGAAAAACACAGCAGGTCAGCCAGCATCCGAGGAGCAGGAGAATCGACGTTTCAGGCAAAAGCCTTCATCAGGAAAGAGGAATTATTGTGCACCTTTTCACTCAGCGTGTTAAACATGAGCCTAAGTGGATGTCTCACCCTGCACCCTTCAGTGAGTTCCCTTATCCGATCACTGAATCAGTTTGATCTGGTTTCTAATGTCCCTCAGCCAACTGAGGGAGCATCTTCTCCAAAGGCTGAACGCCGGAGAATCTGGTCAAGTGCTGAGCGTCAAAGCTGCCCTTCACCATTCCTGAGAAGGCGGTTGGGAGAGATCGAGGGCCCAGTTTGGAGGCAGGGAGCTGGGGGATCTCTTGCTGGATGGAGTGATGCTGCAGCGAGACTTCCTCTTCACCCCGGAGCAGCAGCAGATGATCCGACACCTGACCTGACCCCTGGGTCAGTACAGTCTCACAGTCTGGACAAGTGGCCAGTATTGTAGGCTGAAGGTCAGTGATAGTCCCCACTCTGTCAGGGTAAGTGCCATCACCTTCGCTCTGGTGGCTCACACGCACTCAAACGTAACTCCTGCACCCTCCTCCCACCAAGGGTCAGGCTAGATCACTCCATCTACTTCTACTGTGGTCCTCTCCCTCCCTGGGCTCCCTCTACACTTCACTTCAGCTCTGACAAAGAGTCATCTCGACTCGAAACATTAGCTGGCTCTCTCTCCATGGGTACTGTGATCTCCAACACTGGTGGTTTTCAGTCTGTTAGCTCAGTTGGCTGGATGGCTGGAACATATTGGGCTACATTCCTGCATCAGCTGGAAGGACTATCTCTCCAGTCACTCAAGGTATGGTGAAGCTCACGGTAAACCACCATCTAATGAAGGCTGGAACTACAACAATTTACCTTCGCCGTATGGTATGGCTTGGTTAGCTTTAGAGTAAACAGATTTAATTTGGAAGGACTAGCTCCCAGCTTCATGTGCTCAAGAATGGCCTGTTTAACTGCAGATGTGTCAGTTTGTGACAGTTGATAAATGTAGAGTGCATTGCACACAGTGTCTGTATCTCCAACTGGGTGGGCATTGATGTGGACAATGCATCTCCTCCCCGAGAATGAGTGCGTAGAGTGCACAGGAACAGGCGTCGGTCCAACTAGTCCATGCTGAACATGATCCCAAACTGAACTAGTCTCACCTGCTTGCACGTAGCATGGTGACCCTAATACAGCTTTTCTGGTTCCCCCACCCAAGAGTTGAAAAGGCCAAACCACAAAGAGCTGACCTGGGTTTCCTTCAGAGCAATGAGAATAGTCACACTGTCATCTTTGCTCCATGCTGTGACAGGTAGCAACCATGTGACTTATTTAATGAAAATACGGTAGGCAACTTCAAGCACATTTCAAACAATTCAGCGATGAGGGCAGCGAGTGACAAGTTGCGTGGTGAGCTTTAGAGAAATAATCAGAGTGAGGGAAAGCAGGTGTCTTTCCTGTGATTGTCTGCAGACTTTCATCTTCAATGTCCTTGAACATGCTCCAAGTTAGCATCGAAATGATGGCACAGAGAGTCACTCCTTGCCAAATTATTTCATCAAGTATTTGATTGTTTCTCACCGAGTGTGGAATTTCCCCACAATGTTTAAAAAAACCTGACGGCAAGTGAAGAGGACAACCGAGACTCTGCCTGGTCAAAACTGAGATATCAGAATCTTAGAAAACAAGAGAAAGACTTTGTGCTTTTGTGTGGCCTTAGGAGGTGTACTAAGGACTTTAGGGTCATGTGTGGAATGCAAGAAAACACTCTCCAACCCCCTCAACACTAGTCCCTCACCTTCCCACCACAACACACCCCGCACCACAACACTCCCCCCCACC
>NC_057725.1:3379167-3384592 GCF_004010195.1 Chiloscyllium plagiosum
CTGATCCCGATCACTCTCCCACACCACAACTTTCACCCCACCACAACACTCTCCCTCCTTATCAGATCTTCTCTCAACAATGGAGACAGTCCAAATGTCTTCAATCTTCACAACTGAAGATCATCATCCTTTCCTGCACTACAACTTTCACCCCACCACAACACTCTCCCTCCTTATCAGATCTTCTCTCAACAATGGAGACAGTCCAAATGTCTTCAATCTTCACAACTGAAGATCATCATCCTTTCCTGCACTCTTTCAAATGGGAGCTTGTTCTTCCTAAAGTTGGCACTTAGACCTGGGCACAGCACTCCAGCTGAGATCCAAAATGTATCTGACACAAGTTGATCATGACCACAACGCTGTTGGACTCCATGTACCTACCCTGTCACTGCCAATGCCTTGTGCCTGTATAAACTCAGCTCACAGGAAGGATGTTCCCAGTGGTGGGGGAGTGCAGGACCAGGGGCTCACAGTCTAAGGATATGGAGTAGGTCATTTCGGACTAAGATGAGGACCTATGTCTTCTCCCAGAGAGTGGGGAGCCTGTGGAATTCCCTGTCACAGAAAGTAATTGAGACCAAAGCATTGAAGATTTGAAGGAGGAGTTATGTATAGTTCTGAGAGCTAAAGGGATGAAAGGGTGTGGAGAAGGTAGCAGGAACAGGGACTGAGTCAGATGGTCATATTTCACAGTGGAGCAAGCTTAAAGGACCGAACTGCTTACTTCAACTTCTATTCTCCATGTTTCAACGCATTCCTGCTCCTGAAACTCCCTTCTGGTTATAGCTTTTATATTTTATTATCTCTCCATGTTCTACAGGTAGTGATTGCAACAAGGTCAGCCAGGTGGCCCTCGCAGAATAGGAGTTCCCTGATTGTCAGCCAGGGTCCAATCAGGGAGCCCTGGCTGACAGATAGAAACAGGAGTGTCAATAGGATGGACTGCCGGAAGGTGCGAGGTTTGCTGGGTTGCTGGGGGTGTCTGTATTAAATGCACTATTCCATTATTCGGTTTATCAGAGTGTTTGCATGTGATTGTGTTCATTGCAGCCTTCCTGATAATGTAAGGTGGGATTCCAGGTTTGTCCTTATTCCCCTGTGAAGGGGTTGTAAGATGGGGTTGGGGGTCTGGTTTTGCCACCCCTTTCCCCTGTAAATTGATGTTTCTTGTATATGGTTGTTCACATTTACTGCATGTTCTACTGGCTAATAAATGTTTTAAAAATAAACAGAAGTGTCAGAGATTCTGTTTTCTCTGAGAGCTGGCACCGAGGGAGCTGGGTCAGTGTCAAGGCGTCAATACAGGGGGACTTGGTGAGTACATACTGTCCTCTGGGGAGGTATTTCACCACCGGCTAAAATGTGTCTCCGCACTGAACTTCATCTGCCACTTCTATTCATTGTCTATGTCCTTTGGAAGTTCTACACCATCCTCCTCACCATTCACACTGCCTCCACGTTTTGTACCATCTTCAGATTTTGAAGTTATTCCCTGCACACCAAAAGCTGGGTCATTAGCATGAGGCAGGGAAAGCTGGACACCCAATACTGACCTCTGGAGAACTCAACTTCAAACGTTCCATCAGCCCAAGAAACAAACACTTCCATCTTTCCTGTCATTCAGTTAGCATAGTCTGCATTGGAGGAGATTTCAGAGACTGGGAAAGGGGAAGCTAAGATCAAATTTAGAAACAAGAATGTCGATTCTCTGATTGACCGAGAACCAATGTATTACATTGGTTGGAGCAAAAGACATTGAGGGACTTTGATGACACCAAACAATGCCACCAAATCCTGAATGTTTTACCAAATTATTTGAATGCATCAATATTGTACAGATTTATAGTTAGAGTGTAGTAGTGACAAGTGGAGGCAGATGCTTATTTGGCTTTGGAAAGATAATATTACAGCCTCTGTACGAGAGAGGATATCGGATTGCAACTTAAACTAATGTCTGAGACAAGAAGCAAAGTGATGAACAAGGTATTAATTGTTAGATTTGAAGAGAAGGTTTCTTGGGAAAGTAGGAGCAAAGAAAGAAAGGTTATTGTTGCATTACAATTACATTTCAAATTGACGGCAAGTTATTAAAACACAAGAATCCTTGATTTTGGAGCATTAATTGGATGATGCTGGAGAAACCTGGTGTAGGAGAGAAGCTTACAAAACTCATTTCCCTGACTGGGGAAGCAGCTGACTACACTGGAGTTTTGTTCATTCCAATGGGTCAAAACTGCACAAATCATTCACAGAGCGAGGGAGAGATAGACACAGAGACAGAAAGAGACAGAGACAGAGACAGAGAGAGACAGAGAAAGGGAGAGACAGAGACAGAGAGAGGGAGAGAGCTCGGATTGATATAATGTCTTTCATGATGTAAGAACATCAGAAACATCAGAAAGGCATTGGAGGCCAGGTCATTGAGTATATTTTAGATGGAGACAGATAGGTTCTTGAGTTCAAGGGGATTAAGGATTATGGGGAGAAAGCGGGAGAATGGGTTTGAGAAACTTATCAGCCATGATTGAATAGTGGAGCAGACTCAATGGGCTAAATAGCCTCACTTCTGCTCCTATGTCTTATGGTCAAACAGCATTGTGAAAATAATGAGATTACCTCGGTAATAAAGCGATCACAATTGCAAGATTGTCAGCAAGAGAGCTAGGAGTGAGATGAGGAGAAACCTCTTTACTCAGGGAGTTGTTAGGATTTGGAATGCATTGCCTGGGACAGTGGTGGAGGTCAATTCCTAGGAGGCTTTAAAAGAGTTGGATATATATTTGAATGGGTTGGATTCAGAGGGCCAAGGAGATAAGGATGGAAAATGGGTTCTGGGGAAGGGTCACTGCACCCGAAACATTCATGTGATTTCTCTCCATAGAGCTGTTATTTCTGCTGAGCTTTTCCAGCAATTTCTGTCTTTGTTTCTGGAGAATGGGATGAGCTAGGTAATTCTTTCAGGAGCTTGATGGGTCACATGATCTCCTGTTCTATGGTACCACTGGCAGTGCAGCACTCTGCCAACGCTGCAGTGAAGTGCCAGCCTGGGTTTGGTCTTTAATTCTCTGGACTGTGATAAGAATACTGCCATCTACAAAAGCCTTTGTTTCCTCAAACAGTCAAAAGTCACACAACACCAGGTTATAGTCCAACAGGTTTATTTGAAATCACAAGCTTTTGGAGCACTGCTTGTGATTTCAAATAAACCTGTTGGACTATAACCTGGTGTTGTGTGACTTCTGACTTTGTCCACCCCAGTGCAACACTAGCACCTCCACACCATTCCACAGTCAATGACAGTATTACATTAAATAAAAACCAGAAAGGGGTCCACACTGTGTTTCCTCACATCTGACTAGTTACCAGGTTAACAGGAGTCTTTGTACACTGTCAATCGTTCACCAGTGCAGTACTTTAATTTCAATCTAAGTTGAAACATACTCACTGAAATGAGATGGTCGTCTCAGCTCTTATGTGATTCCAAACATGCTTTCCAAAAAATCAAAGGCAGGCACAGATGAGACTCATAGAGCAAGTGCCAATGAATCATATCTACTAATATCAAAACTATGTTCTACATTGTCTCTTTTTCAAGCTATGTTTTCATTTGTTCATCAGACAGAGAAGGAGAGACTGTTTTCCCAGCAAGGAGTTGGAGCAATGGAAATAAATCTTGAAGTTGGAGCAGAGTCATTCTGGGGTGATTTTAGGGAGCACATAACACATGCAGGAGGAGGCCATTCAGCCCCTCAAGCCAGCTCCGCCATTTAATACAATCATGGCTGATCTCATCTCAGCTCCAATCAACTTCATTTTCCTACCCTCTCTCCATAACCCTCCAACCCATTACTCATTAACAATCTCTCTATCTCCTCCTTAAATTTACTCAGTGTCCCAGGATCCACCACAATCTGGGGGGAGTGAATTCCTCAGATTCATGACCCTTTGAGAGAAGGAATTCCTCCCCATCTCAATTCTAAATCTGCTAGCCCTTATTCTAAACTGATGACCTCTCATTCTAGATCGTCTCACATGAGGAACCATCCTCTCTGTGGCTGTTATGTCAATCATTGGTTCAGACTTCTCAATGAGATCTCCTCTCACTCTTCGAAATGCCTGACAGTGTGGGCCTTAACTGCTCAATCTCTCCTTACACAGGTACAGAGAATTCTGTGTACCCAGAATTCCCTTTGTAGAAATGTTGCTGAGGCTGGAACAATTAAAAATTCCAAGAGATATTCGGTAATACAGAAACAAAAGAGCTAAAACACAGAGTAGCCATGAACTAAAGGAATGGCAGGTCAGTCTTGAGAGGCTGAATGGCCATCCCCCTGCTGTTGTTAGTCTGGAGAGGCTGAATGGCCATTCCCTTGTTGTGGTTAGTCTGGAGATGCTGAATGGCCTCCTCCTGTAAGTCTTCCATTTGGTACAGGAGGAAATTGCTACAATTCAGTGGGTAAAATGCAGAACTCAAGTTTAATATGAAGCAAGCAGAGTTGTTACAGGTAGTTCTTCTGTAACACAACGGTTCGGTTCTTGTACAAGCCTGTGTTATAGAAGAGTCGCGGTTTAGAAACAGTGCTTAAAGATGTTGGTGATATAATCACGATACCGTCAACACACATTTGAACAGTTCGCGCTTTAGCAACAATGTCCCCAATTTGTCAATCGCGTTCCAGTGAATTCACATTAACGAAACACGTGCTATAGAAGAACAACCTGTAATTCATTTCAAGGTGCGCAGTGGCTGTAAACAGGAAGCAATGATCAGCAGGTAAGGAAACTTGGGGCTTATGTTGGAAGATATCACTTTCAGGATTTCAGCACAGGCAGATTCCAGTCAGAGGAGTGCCACACTTAAAGACAGCTCAGCTGCAATGTAATAAGTCCAAACACAATAGACTTTTATGACTGTTTATTTAATCATTCAAAAGTTGGTACAGAGCGTGAGAAGTCATTGAAGAGAAAGTAGAGGCAACTGAAAATAAAGGGCACAAATGTAACAGTGGTGCGTGAGCAGAAGGATGTGGGCACTTCACCAACAGTTGGTTAAACTTGGCAGTTCAGGTGGAAAAACCAATAAACAAGAAATGGAGTATACGGTAGTGTACCACATGGAGTATACTGTACTGTACCACATGGAGTATACTGTACTGTACTGCATGGAGTATACTGTACTGTATCACATGGAGTAAACTGTACTCCACCACATGGAATATACTGTACTGTACCACATGGAGTATACTGTACTGTACTGCATGGAGAATACTGTACTGAACCACATGGAGTAAACTGTACTCCACCACATGGAGTATACTGTACTGTACTGCATGGAGTATACTGTACTGTACCACATGGAGTATACTGTACTGTACCGCATGGAGTATAGTGTACTGTACTGCATGGAGTATACTGTACTGTA
>NC_057725.1:3385267-3394077 GCF_004010195.1 Chiloscyllium plagiosum
TCTGTACTGTACCTCATGGAGTATACTGTACTGTACTGCATGGAGTATTCTGTACTGAACCTCATGGAGTATACTATACTGTACTGCATGGAGTATACTGTACTGTACCACATGGAGTATACTGTACTGTACCGCATGGAGTATAGTGTACTGTACTGCATGGAGTATACTGTACTGTACTGCATGGAGTATACTGTATTGTACCGCATGGAGTATACTGTACTCCACCACATGGAGTATACTGTATTGTACCGCATGGAGAATAGTGTACCGTACTGCATGGAGTATACTATACTGTACTGCATGGAGTATACTGTACTGTACCACATGGAGTATACTGTACTGTACCTCATGGAGTATACTGTACTGTACTGCATGGAGTATACTGTACTGTACTGTACCGCATGGAGAATACTGTACTGTACTGCATGGAGTATACTGTACTGTACCTCATGGAGTATACTGTACTGTACTGCATGGAGTATACTGTACTGTACCGCATGGCGTAAACTGTACTGTACCTCATGGAGTATACTGTACTGTACTGCATGGACTATACTGTACTGTATCACATGGAGTAAACTGTACTGTACCTCATGGAGTATACTGTACTGTACCGCATGGAGTATACTGTACTGAACTGCATGGAGTATACAGTACTGTACCTCATGGAGTATACTGTACTGTACCGCTTGGAGTATACTGTACTGTACCATATGGAGTATATTGTACTGTACTGTACCACATGGAGTATACTGTACTGTACCTCATGGAGTATACTGTACTGTACTGCATGGAGTATACTGTACTGTATCACATGGAGTATACTGTACTGTACCACATGGAGTATAGTGTACTGTACTGCATGGAGTATACTGTACTGTACCTCAGAGAGTATACTGTACTATACCACATGGAGTATACTGTACTGTACCTCATGGAGTATACTGTACTGTACCGCATGGACTATACTGTACTGTATCACATGGAGTAATCTGTACTGTACCTCATGGAGTATACTGTACTGTACCGCATGGAGTATACTGTACTGTACTGCATGGAGTAAACTGTACGGTACCTCATGGAGTATACTGTACTGTACCGCATGGAGTATACTGTACTGTACTGCATGGAGTATTCTGTACTGTACCTCATGGAGTATACTGTACTGTACTGCATGCAGTATACTGTACTGTATCACATGGAATATACTGTACTGTACCTCATGGAGTATAGTGTACTGTACTGCATGGAGTATACTGTACTGTACCTCAGAGAGTATACTGTAATATACCACATGGAGTATACTGTACTGTACCACATGGAGTATAGTGTACTGTACCACATGGAGTATACTGTACTGTACCTCAGAGAGTATACTGTACTGTACCACATGGAGTATACTGTACTGTACCGCATGGAGAATACTGTACTGTATCACATGGAGTAATCTGTACGGTACCATATGGAGTATATTGTACTGTACCGCATGGAGAATACTGTACTGTAGTGTATCTTTGGAGTATAGTGTACTGTACTGCACCACATGGAGTATACTGTAGTGTACCGCATGGAGTATACTGTACTGTACTGCACCACATGGAGTATACTGTAGTGTACCGCATGGAGTATACTGTACTGTACTGTACCACATGGAGTATACTGTGCTGTACTGTACTGCATGAAGTAAACTGTACTCCACCGCATGGAGTATACCGTACTGTACCGCATGGAGAATACTGTACTATACTGTACCTTTTGGAGTATAGTGTACTGTACTGTACCGCATGGAGTATATTGTAACATACTGTACCAAATGGAGTATACTGTACTGTACCACATGGAGTATACTGTACTGTACTGTACTGTACCAAATGGAGTATACTGTAGTGTACCACATGGAGTAAACTGTACTGTACCAAATGGAGTATACTGTAGTGTACCACATGGAGTAAACTGTACTCCACCACATGGAATATAATGTACTGTACTGTACCGCATGGAGAATACTGTACTGTAGTGTACCACATGGAGTATAGTGTACAGTACTGTATCACATGGAATATACTGTGCTGTACCACATGGAGTATACTGTACTGTTCCACATGGAGTATACTGTACCATAATGTACCACATAGAGTATACTGTACTGTACCTCATGGAGTAAACTGTGCTCAAACCGCATGGAATATACTGCACTGTACTGTACCGCATGGAGAATACTGTACTGTAGTGTGCCACATGGAGTATAGTGTACTGTACTGTACCACATGGAGTATACTGTACTGTACCGCATGGAGAATACTGTACTGTAGTGTGCCACATGTGTATACTGTACTGTACTGTACCACATGGAGTATACTGTACTGTACCGCATGGAGTATACTGTACTGTACTGTACCAAATGGAGTATAGTGTACTGTACCACATGGAGTATACTGAACTGTAGTATACCACATGGAGTAAAGCGTACTGTACTGTACCTCATGGATTATACGGTACTGTACCACATGGGGTATACTGTACTGTACTGTACTACATGGAATTTACTGTACTGTACCACATGGAGTATAGTGTACTTTACTGTACCTCATGTAGTATATGGTACTGTACTGTATGGAGTATACTGTACTGTACTGCATGGAGAATACAATACTGTAGTGTACTTCATGGAGTATACGGTACTGTACCACATGGGGTAAACTTACTCCACCGCATGGAGTATACTGTACTGTATCTCATGGAGTATGATGTACTGTACCATATTGAGTGTACTGTACTGTACCACATGGAGTATACTGTACTGTACTGCATGGAGAATACTGTACTGTACTGTACCACATGGAGTATACTGTACTTTACTGCATGGAGAATACTGTACTGTACTGTACCACATGGAGTATACAGTACTGTACTGCATGGAGTATACTGTACTGTACTGTACCACATGGAGTATGATGTACTGTACCATATGGAGTATACTGTACTGTACCACATGGAGTATACTGTACTGTACTGTACCAAATGGAGTATACTGTAGTGTATCACATGGAGTAAACTGTATTCTACCGCATGGAGTATACTGTACTGTACCTCATGGAGTATACTGTACTGTACCATATGGAGTGTACTGTACTGTACCGCATGGAGAATATTGTACTGTGGTGTACTACATGGAGTTTAGTGTACTGCACCACATGGAGTATACTGTATTGTACCGCATAGAGTATACTGTACAGTACCACATGGAGTATACTGTGCTGTACCTCATGGAGTATACTGTACTGTACCATATGGAGTGTACTGTACTGTACTGCATGGAGTATATTGTACTGTATCACATGGAGTGTACTGTGGTGTACCTCATGGAGTATACTGTACTGTACCATATGGAGTATACTGTGCTGTACTGTACCAAATGGAGTATATTGTAATGTACCATATGGAGTAAACTGTAGTGTACCACATGGAGTAAGCTGTAGTCCACCGCATGGAGTATACTGTACTGTACTGTACCGCATGGAGAATACTGTACTGTACCGCATGGAGAATACTGTACTGTAGTGTACCTCTTGGAATGTAGTGTACTGTACTGTACCACATGGAGCATACTGTACTGTACCTCATGGAGTATACTGTACTGTACTGTACCTCATGGAGTATACTGTACTGTACCACATGGAGCATACTGTACTGTACCATATGGAGTATATTGTAACGTACTGTACCAAATGGAATATACTGTATTGCACCACATGGAGTATACTGTACTGTACCACATGGAGTATACTGTACTGTACTACATGGAGTAAACTGTACTCCACCGCATGGAATATACTGTACTGTACCGCATGGAGAATATTGTACTGCAGTGCACCACATGGAGTATAGTGTACTGTACTGTATCACATGGAGTATACTGTACTGTACCGCATGGCATATACTGTACCGTACCAAATGGCGCATACTGTACTGTACTGCATGGAGTATACTGTACTGTACTGTACCTCATGGAGTATACTGTACTGTACTGCATGGAGTATAGTGTATTGTACTGTACCTCATGGAGTATACTGTACTGTACCTCATGGAGTATACTGTTCTGTAACACATGGCATATACTGTACCATACCAAATGGCGCATACTGTACTGTACTGCATGGTGTATAGTGTACTGTACTGTACCTCATGGAGTATACTGTACTGTACCTCATGGAGTATACTGCACTGTACCATATGGAGTATACTGTACTGTACCTCATGGAGTATACTGTTCTGTAACACATGGAGTGTGCTGCACTCTACTGTACCAATTTCAGCTTTTTAAAAAATTCAGTAACAGAATGCATGCATCCCTGGCCATGCTTGCATTTATTGCCCACCCCATTTACCCAGAGGGCAATTGAAAATCAGCCACACTGCTGTGGGTCTGGAGTCACATTTAGGCCAGACCAGGTAAGGATGGCAGTGTCCTTCCCTAAAGGACATGACAAACCAAATGTGTTTTTTCCCAATATTTGGCAACAGCTTCATAGCCATCATTAAACTCTTAATTCCAGATTTTAAAATAAAATTCACCTTCACCATCTGCTGTGGCATGGTTTTAACCTCAGCCCCAGGATGTTCTCTGGATTGAGTGTCCAGTGATAATACCACTAGGCCATAACCTGCCTGTGTATGGGCCTGCATGACTCTTTGGTTACCTGAATCAATTGGAGAAGCTGGGGCTGTTCTCCTGAGTGAGGAGTAGACAGGGAGGAAATTTCATTGAAGACTTTGTGTTGACAGGTTTAGAGAGCAGATAGATAGAAGCTGCCTTCCTTTGGCAGAATCAGAGGACACTGGTTTAAGGTGTTATGAAAAAAATAAATGACAATCCAAGGCAAACCCTTTCTACACAGCGAGCGGTTATGATGTGGAGTCTCTCTGTGGCTTGAGAGTGTGAGAGAGGAAGATGCAATCAGGACTTTCAGAACAGAATTAGTTGAGCACAAAGAACAGAAATCTGCAGAGCCACAGGGAAAGGCAGGACTGGGGCCTAGCTGAATAGCCTTGGCTAAGAGCTAACATGTTTGTGGTGGGCCAAAGGGACTGTAACAAATCCATGATTCTATGAAACAATGAAAACAAAGAAAAAAATATGACAAATTAATTGTTTTTGAATTGCTAGAGATTATGGGGTAGCTAAAACTGGAACCAGAACGGCTTTAATTGCCTGAGGTCCTGAGCTATCAGGAAAGGTGTTTTATGTGTGAAAGGTAACAGCATTCATTCTCTGAACTCTTGATGCATGGTAACATTTTGAAACTATTGACTTTGTGAGTGTTTTGATTCCACGGTATCATGTATTTGCCTCACCATGACAACCACCACACTCTGGAAAGCCTTTTATGTTATTGCAGATGGTATTTATGAGTTCTCATTCTGCCAAGACAGTTTAAAAAAAGGTTCCCATTGTCAAGATGTTGTTTAAAGAAAAGGTGAGTGTATATGACCGCTCTTGGCTAGAGCTGACGTTTCCCACTTTGGGCACCTCCCAGTCAAACCTCAGCTGGGAATGAATACTGAAGGATATTACCTGAAACAGCCACATTCATTGATGTAGCACCTAGCAGCTCGATGCCTGGTCTTGAACTCTTGCATTAAGTAAGGTGAGCCAAAATGGCGACTTTTCAGAAACAGCTCTAAATCAGATAATATTCAACATGACTGGTTATAATCTCACAGTCTGAGTATTCCAGAGACCCAGATAAATCATTTAGGGATTAGATTTATTCCAAGAGGCATTCAACAGTTCAGTCCCAGCAATGAAGACTATGACACTGTCAATTGCCATGGAAACCAATCCGTGCCCTTTAGGGAAGGAAATCTGCCATCCTTACCCAGTCTGGCCTACATGTGACTGCAGACCCACGGCAATATGGCTGACACCTAATTGCTCTCAATGACACCTGAAAGGATTGAACAATCAAACACGTGATAGGGAATTGAATGAGGCACTGGAAAGAACAACACATCCTGTAACCATGTGAATCCTGAAAAACCTTTACAATCTGGGAGCTGGTGAAAAGCTGAAATTAGGAAGGCCCACAGACCAGTCCAGCAACAGGCTGGGGGACAATTAAACATCTGGAACCACTCCTTACAAACACAAACATTGGAATTAGAGCAGGAATAAACCACTTGCTCTCCTGCCCATTCTGCCATTTAATAAGATCAAGGCTGAGCTGTCTGCATTCTGAATTCCACATACACAACCACCCCCAAAAGTGTTTGATTCCTCTACTAACACCATCTGGCTGAGGTATCAGCCCTGGTTCAATAAAGTTTGCAGGACATATCAGGTGCAATGCTAGGCATAAGGCTTAACAGAAAGTTATTTGCATGTCAAACAGCATAAGCAATCCCATAACCAATGGATCAGATCTGAGTACTGCAGTCCTGTCACATCCAGGCGTGAATGGAGCAGACAATTAAACAATTGGCAGGAGGCTGAAGCTCAACAAATATCCCCTTCTCAGCTCCAAAGAAGTGTCATAGTGCACTGAAAATGTTAACTCTGTTTCTCTCTCCACACATGCTGTTGGGATTTGGGGTGGGCTGCCTAGATGGATACAAAACCGGCTTGGTCATAGAAGTCAGAAGGTAGCAGTGGGAGGGTGATTCACAGAATGGAGAGTAGTAACGAGTGGTGTTCCACAGGGATCAGTCTTGGGTCCGCTGTTGTTTGTAGTAGGTATAAATAACCTGGAGAAAAATGTGGGTGGCCAGATGAGTACGTTTGCAGGTGACATGAAGATTGGTGGAGCTTCTGATAGTGCCGATGATTGTGAAAGATTAAAGCAGGATAAAGATAGAATGGCAACTTGGGCACAGGAACGGCAGATGGAGTTTAATCCAGACAAATGCGAAGTGATGCATTTTGGAGAAATCAATTTTGGTGTGAATTATACTGTGAAATGCAGAACTCTTCGGAACATTCACACACACAGATCTGAGCAAGCAGGCCCACAGTTCCCTCAAAGTGGCAATACAGTTGGCCAAGATGATTAAAGAGGCGTATGGCATGCTGACCTTCATTGGCCAGGGCATGGAGTACAAGAGTTGGTAATCCATGATGCAGCTCTCTTTACTCAGAGAGTGGTCAGGGTGTGGAATGCCCTGCCTGCCAATGTAGTTAACTCAGCCACATTAGGGAGATTTAAACAATCCTTGGATAAGCACATGGATGATGATGGGATAGTGTAAGGGACGGGCTGAGAATAGTTCTCAGGTCGGCGCAACATTGAGGGCCGAAGAGCCTGCTCTGTGCTGTATAAAACTTATTAGGCCGCATTTTGAGTCCTATGCGCAGTTTTGGTCGCCACATTACCAGAAGGACGTGGAAGCTTTGGAGAGTGCAGAGAACGTTTACCAGGATGTTGCCTGGTCTCGAGGATATTAGGAGACTAGGATTGTTTTCACTGGGAAGATGGCAGCTCAGAGGAGACCTGATAGAGGTCTGCACAATTATGAGGGGCCTAGATAGGATGGATAGTCAGAGGCTTTTTCCCAGAAGCTTCAATTACAAGGGGGCGCAGGTTCAAGGGGAGAAGGGGAAAGTTTAAGGGAGATGTGTGAGGGATGCTTTTCATGCAGAGAGTGGTAGGAGCTTGGAATGCACTGTCAGAGAGGTGGTGGAAACAGGCACAGTGGTGACATTTAAGAGGCATCTGGATGGTTACATGATTCGGGAAGGAATAGAAGGGTATGGACTGAATAAGGACAGAAGATTTGATTTTTAGTTGAGTTAGGGCATGATAATTGGCACAGACATGGAGGGTCGAAGGGCCTGTTCCTGTGCTGGACTTCTCTTTTGTTCTCTCACTTTGGGTTTTTCCAGTATTTTCTGTTTTTGTTCCTATTTTTGAATGTGGGGACATCCAGCACATCAGGAGCAGAAGACAAGCCTGGACCATTCTGTAATCTGTTTCAGCTAAAAGTGGTAAGTTAATGATCCCCGTGGTCCCTGGCACAACAGATGCCTGATTTCAGCCAATTCGAGTCACTCCACGTGGACCCTGCAAATGGTACAGTCGCTAACAACATTCCGGCAATAGGACTGAAGATGTGTGCTCCAAAAGTGGCTGGGATCATGGCCAAGCTGTTTCAACATTGGCATGTTGGCAACTGGAAAGTTGCCCAAAAAAACAGGACAAATCCCACCCAGCCAATTACTGTCCCAGCAGTGTACTGTCTCTCATCAGTAACGTGATGGAACTGGAAGACACTCACCAGACCACAGCTAGGGTATTGTGAACATCATTGGGTCCATTATCTAAGAAGTGATATACTGGCATTGGAGGCTGTCCGGAAAAGTTCACCAGGCTGATCCCAGTTATGAGGGGAGTGTCGTATGAGGAAAGGTTCAGTACGTTAGACCTGGACTCACTGGAGTTCAGAAAAATGAGAGATGGATTTATTGAAACACGCAAGATTCTTAGGGGGCTTAAGAGTAGATAAGGAAAGGTTAGTTCCCCATATGGCAGAGTCTAGACCGGGGGCATCATCTCAGAATACAGCATCACCCATTTAAGACAAAGATGAGGAGGAATTTCTTCTCTCAGAGGGGAGTGAATCTATGGAATCCTTTACGACAGGGGGCTGTCAAGGCTGGGTCATTAAGCATTTTCAAAGCTGAGACAGACAGATATATTGTTGTGGTTCTGTTCGCCGAGCTGGAAATTTTTGTTGCAAATGTTTCGTCCCCTGTCTAGGTGACATCCTCAGTGCTTGGTAGCCTCCTGTGAAGCGCTTCTGTGGTGTTTCCT
>NC_057725.1:3394199-3449889 GCF_004010195.1 Chiloscyllium plagiosum
CTGTCCCTGCCGCTTCTGGTTGTCAGTTTCAGCTGTCCGCTGTAGTGGCCGGTATATTGGGTCCAGGTCGATGTGTTTGTTGATGGAGCTTGTGGATGAGTGCCATGCCTCTAGGAATTCCCTGGCTGTTCTTTGTTTGGCTTGCCCTATAATTGTAGTGTTGTCCCAGTCGAATTCATGTTGCTTGTCGTCTGCGTGTGTCGATACTAACGATAGTTGGTCGTGGCGTTTCGTGACTAGTTGATGTTCATGGATGTGGATCGTTAGCTGTCTTCCTGTTTGTCCTATATAGTGTTTTGTGCAGTCCTTGCATGGTATTTTGTACACTACATTAGTTTTGCTCATGCTGGGTATCAGGTCCTTCGTTCTGGTGAGACAGATATATTAATCAGGAAGGAGAATCACGGGGGAATGACAGGAGATTGAGTTGAGCATTATCACATCAGCAATCTAATCCTTTATTCCGACAATTTTCCTTCACAAACAGGAACATATCCAGATCACAAAACAGGCTGTCAAGTTATTTTAGGGTCAAAAATCAGACAACACCAGGTTATAGCCCTGACTATAATCTGGTGTCATTTGACGTTTGACCTTGTCCATCCCAGTCCAACTCTGATATCTCCACACCAAAGTCATTTTAAAGTTGTTTTTTTTAATTTGTTCTTGGGAAACGTGGTATTCCTGACAAGATTGCAATTTAGTTCACAGAATCATAGAAGTTTTCAGCATTCTTAACATAGTATAGCAACTGCTGTGTGCACGTTTTGTGATTGAGAAAATGAATACAAATGAGCAGATAAAACAAAATACTTCAATACCCAAAACCTGAAGCACAAATCAGAAATTGCTGAAGGTACTCAGCGTGGAGTCAACAGGAGTAAATGGAGTGTAAATGCAGAATGAAGCAGACAGAATGACCATGTAAACACAGGACAAACAAGTACAATAACCACTAAAGTGTCAGCATAAGGAGTTGGTGATGTGACAAGCTTCAGAAGGGATAGGTTGACTTCTGATAAGGCGGAATGAGAGAATAAATAGAATAGAAGACACTCACCAAACACATACTCAACTGAGACCTGAGCCTTAATGTTTGCTTCTGGGCTCCAACCATTCTGGAGGAGGGGTCTGGGGCACAGAGTTTATGAACTAACAGGGAGGGAACCAATATTGTCAAACTCTAATTTGGAAATTCCAGGAGCTTGTGACATACACGTGGTGAACACCTGATTAATGCAAACTCAGTTGCCTATGAACTATACCTCGGAGAAAGCAAGGACTGCAGATGCGAGAGGTTCAGAGTCAAAATCTAGAAACATGGTGGAGCAGCGCTTCGCTTCATCAACTCTTAGTCCCACTTGATCTGACACCATGATGACTTAGCTCCTTTTGCATCACGCTCAGTAGCTACTGTCAGAATATTGGTACAGTTAAACCATTACACTACATCTTCCTCATGCTCATTCTGCCCACATGCTGTTCTCTCATGAGTTAGTGGCAGTGCCCACCTTGCCCACACGCTCCTGGTCCCTTTCACTGAAGGTGTCACTCCCTAACAGTATTCCCTTGGGAATTGTGGAATGTTTGTGCTCCTCGATCATCTCTGTGGGGTCAGACGCACTGGCAGAGTGAGAGCTGCTACCTGGCGACAACATTGAGAGTGACTTGAGTGTGAACACCAACGGAGGAAACACTCTTTCAGGATGTAAACTAGAAGGGGATGGCAATTCAAACTGAAATTCTTATCTTTGTTTTCAAACTACATCAGAGGTGTGCAATACCACCAGCTTCAGAAAAGGACAGGTTTTCAGCTCCTATGATGAGCTTCATTGTTGTATCATTCACTGTTGTTGTTACCACAATCAAAGAGGAGGGGTGACATAGTGATCATGTCAATAAACCAGTATTCCAGATCCTCCAGACATATACTTTGGGGATTCAGTTCAAATCTTACAGCAGCTGGTGAAATTTGAATTCAATGGAAATCTGGAACTGAAAAAGTTCATTTAGCCGTTGTTGTTAAAATCTATCTGGTTCACTAATGTCCTTTAGGGAAGGAAATTTGCCATCCTTACCATCTGGTTTGACTTCAGACGTGACTCCGGACACATAGCAATGTGGTTTACTCTTCACTGTCCTCTGCGCAATTAGGAATAGGCAATAAATGCTTGTCTGACCAGCAACATCCACATCCCATAAATGAATAATTAAAGAGCCGCAGTGAATTGCTGATCCAACAATTAAGCTGACAGGTAAAGGAGCAGGAGAAAGTGAGGACTGCAGATGCTGGAGAGTCAGAATCAAAAAGTGTGGCGCTGGAAAAGCACAGCAGGTCAGGCAGCATCCGAGAAGCAGGAGAGTCGACATTTTGGGCATAAGCCCTTCATCAGGAACGAGAGCAGGTAAAAGGATGGACTGGATCCTGGAGATGAGGACTTTGCTTACTTACTGTTAGGGTGGGAATTTCTCATTGTGTATCCACCACGCTGTTTTCAGGAAAAGAGTCACCATTACACACACTAAAACAGCAGTGAATGAACTTGAAAGAGTCTACACAGACAACAAGCAAAACTAATGCCATTTACAAAACGCCGTACAAGGACTGTAACAAACACTACATTGGACAAACAGGAAGAAAACTAGCCACCAAGATACATAAACATCAACTACCTACAAAACTAGTATCCTTACATACAGAT
Source organism: Chiloscyllium plagiosum (assembly GCF_004010195.1). Classification (NCBI taxonomy): domain Eukaryota; kingdom Metazoa; phylum Chordata; class Chondrichthyes; order Orectolobiformes; family Hemiscylliidae; genus Chiloscyllium; species Chiloscyllium plagiosum. The sequence continues at coordinate 3,396,902 of NC_057725.1, forward strand.
GAGGACACCAGTTCGACTGGGACAACACATCCATCCTCAGACAAGCCAAACAGGGACATGCACGAGAATTCCTAGAAGCATGGCATTCCAACCGGAACTCTATCAACAAACACATTGACTTGGACCCCATTTCCACCCCCTGAGAAAAAAAGAAAAGGAAATGACATCACCATAGGGAATGGCATCACCACAGAAAATGACATCACCAACCCAAAGAAACCCAAACATATAAATAGAAAGCAGTGCTTCGTCCGGAGGCTCACTGAAGATGTTACCTAGTAGGGTGACAAAACATCTGAAATTGAAACTTCCAGCTCAGCAAGCAAACCTACATCCAGAATGACAACCTGAGCTACTAATCTTCTCAAAACTCACTAACCACAGGGTCTCCAGCAGAAAGTAGAGTTATACCATTATCAATAATGGAATCATCTTCAGCACTGGGACTTATTGAAGTATTGAGGTCTGCAAACTTAGTTGAAATTTCAACAAAGGCATCAGACATTTTCTCTACAAAAGCCTCATTGGTAAGGGAAATGACAGTCAGTATCAGGACTTCTCTAGTTTGTTCCTCTGCAATTTCAATCACTGCTTTGTTACTTAACGTGTGTATGAGAGTTTCCTGGGCTCATTGATGAGATTCAGTTGCAGACTCCTGCTTGCATTTTTACAGGCTAATAATCGCTGAACTTTCATCAATGGTTAGATTCTATTTGGACATAAAAGTCTTGTTCTCCATGGTTAGATTTCCACCGTCTGTCTGTGTGTCTGTCCACAGCTGTTGTGTTTGTCATTTCTGGCAGCAAAGAAATTCAACTCTTTATCACATTCTTCAACAGGAAGGAGGTTCCACTGTTCATGACAGAGTACAAGAGCAACATCATCCTGCTACTGGCCACTTTCATTCTCAGGCTTTCCCTGAAAGAAGTGAAAGTTTTCACCAGTGGCTCTCGTGGTGTTGTTTCTTCAATGAAGACCAACTCACACTGTAATCAATCCATTCCATTTTAGACCACAGCTGGTGAATAAAGAGGGTTCAAAGCTGCATAAACTTCTCTGTTTAACAAAGGACAATGCTGATTAGGAATGAAGTACAGAATATCAATGATTTCTCACCCATAACACTGAAGTATAGCCTGAATCTGTCTTTCTGCTCTTACTGCGATAGCTCCTGCAGCATGACGTTTAAGAGATAGATACACAACATAAGGCTCCAGATGTGGTACCTCTGAAAAAATGGATACGCCTGACCCTGTGTCCAATTTAAAATAAGTTTTCTTGCTCTCAACAATCATAACAGCATTCCATATATACTCAAGTAAAAGTTGATCTTGTGGAAAATTCAACCCCCTACATTTGGCCAGAAAATTCTGGAATTTTCCATCTATCTCATGTAGAAGTCACCTCTAGTTCTTCACATATAACAAATCAACATTTATGAGTCAAGGTATAATTCTGTATATAAATGTTACAATGAGGAAATTAATTTCTTATTCGTGCTATTATGTGTTTTGATGTACAATTCTCACCAATTTGGTGCAAAAGTTTATGACACATCAGATTAGAGTCAGGTGACAACCTCCCTTTGTATACAGCTCAGCTGAGTTCAGTTCCCCTGTAGCACTCATGGAATATGGTCATATTACCATAAGACGTGTTTTGTTTCTTTATTCATTTAGAGATCAATTGGATTTCTGCTAATGATATGGTATTTTGGACTAAAGAATGAATTTCAATCCCTCAAAAGTAGTATCCATATAATAGTTGACCCCCAAATTTAACCTTAAAAACTGGTCTAAAAAAATTTGACTTTTGCATGAGTATATACAGTGCGAGGAATCATTGTCTCAGTCTACAACATTTCCACAAGGAGAGTCCAGCACATTCCTCGGTAACATCTACTTCTGGAGAGTTGTAGGTTGGAGGGATCAGTTGTAAATATTTTTAACCTGCTGATGGAAATGTCCTTATTCTTCCTCAAAAGAACTACCTTCAAATGGCCACTCTGATGGTATGATTGGCATTGAGTGCGGGTCTCCGGGCAGAGTTGATGCCAATGTCGAACTTTCCTGCCACAATATGGACCAGAAACAATGGCAGGAACTGTGCTATCTTCCTGTGGTACCTGTTGTCACTGACAGGTCTCTAATTGAAAATTGGATTCAATGGGTCTGGCCCCAGAGATTTCTGTGTCCCCATTGATAAAAAAAAGCAGTTTTGCTCCTGAACTTCAGCCTGTCTGGTGAACTATAGCCTTCCCAGACCCAATATCAACCCAGCAACTGTAAAGCAACAGGATATAGTTCCAAATCAGGATGGATTTACAGACTGTGGTGTTACCATAAATCGGCAGCCCTTGCCTTCCTTGGCAGTAGAGGTCATAGGTTTGAAAGGTGCTGTCAAAGGAGCCTTAGTGAGGTGCTGCAGTGCAACTTAGAGATAGTACCCAGCTGCTGCTTCTGTGCATTGGTGGTGGAGGAAGTCAATGTTGAAGATGGCATGCCAATCAAGTGGGCTGCTTTGCTCTGAATGATGTCAAGCTTCTCAAGTTGCTGGAACTGCACTCACTCAGGCAAACAGAGAGTATTCCACTATTGTCCTGTTTTGCATCATGGAAATGGTTCTTCTGTCTTTAGCCCCAGCATGGTAACCACTTTCTACTGTCAGCCTGAACTAGGAGAGCTCTCAGTTCCTTAAACGACCTTCACAAGTGAGTTTACTTGCTATAGACTTGGGGGTGGGGGTGGGGTGGTGGGGGGGGGAAATGGCCTAGTGATGTTATTACTGGATTGTTAATCTAGAGACCCAGGAAACGTTCGGGGGACCTGGTTTCTAATCCTGCCATGACAGATGGTGAAACTTGAAATTAATGAAAATTTAGAATTCAGAGTCTAATGATGAACACAAATCCATTGTCAATTGTCAGAAATACCCATCTGGTTCACTAATTTCCTTAATGGGGGAAACTGCCATCCTTACCTGGTCTGGCCTCTATGTGACTCCAGACCCACAGACGCCTAACCAGTTAGGGATAGGTAATAAGTGCTGGTCCAGCCAGTGACACCCTAATCCCATCAACAAATATTTTAAAAAATAACATGGTCCTACAATCCGTGAGGAGTTTTCAGTCCAGCAAAATAATCTCAGGATGGAATATAACTCCGGATACATTATGGCAGAAACACGGTGGCTCAGTGGTTAGCACTGCTGCCTCACAGTGCCAAGGACCTGGGTTTGATTCTAGTCTCAGGTGACTGTCTGTGTGGAGTTTGCACGTTCTTCCTGTATCTGCGTGGGTTTCCTCCCACAGTTGAAAGATGTGCGGGTTAGGTGGATTGGCCATGCTGAATTGCCCATAGTGTTAGGTGCAGGGTTATATATAGGGGAGGGAAATGGGTCTGGGTGTGTTACTCTTCAGAAGTTGGTGTGGACTTGTTGGGCTGAAGGGCCTGTTTCCATACTGTAGGGAATCTAATCTTTTCTAAACCACTTGACTCAATTGACCAAGATCTAACACTTTGAAACCTAACTAAAGAATTCTAGAAAATTGTTCTCTGCTTCTGGGTTCTTGAGGAATGACAGTACAATGCTTTAATACACATTTATACATATTTATTTAAAGAATCAATTATGAATTACAACACAGTAAAAGTTATGAGATCATAGAGCATATGGCAATTACAAGTAATTTTTACATGACAATTCTACTTTCCATATGCACAGATTCTCCAAGTGTACTTGAGGAAAAAAATGGATATTCAAATAAAAATTCAGGACAATCATACTCACAGTCGTGCATGAATCTTAGTGGGATGAGGTGTCTTTCTCTCCACACTTAAGATAGAGAAAGCTAATTGCCACTTGTCAGACCAAGCCTGGATATTGTCCAAATCTGTTCCATTTGAACATCGACTGCTTCAGCATCTGAGGAGTCATAAATGGTCCTGAACATTGTGCAATCATCAGCGAATATCCCCACTATGACCTTCTGATGGAGGGAAGGTCATTGATGAAGCAGTGAAGATGGTTGAGCCTAAGACATTACCCTGAGGAACTCCTGCAGAGATGTCCTGGAGCTGAGATGACTGATCTCCCACAACCACAACCATCTTCCTATGTGCCAGGTATGACTTCAAGCAGCAGAGAGTTTTACATTAATTCCCAGTGATGCTAGTTTGCTGAGCCTTTGATAATATATTCAGTGAAATGTCACCTTGATATCAAGGGCTGTCCCTCTCCCCTCCTCTCTGGAATTCAGCTCTTTTGTTCATGTTTGACCCAAGGCTGTAATGAGGTCAGGAGCTGAGTGACCCTGGTGGAACCCAAACTGAGTGTCACTGAGCTGGTTATTGCTGAGCGGGTGCTGCTTGATAGCTCTGTTGATGATCCCTTCCATCACTTTATTGATGATCGAGAGTAGACTGATGAGGCGGTAATTGGCTGGGTTGGATTTGTCCTGCTTTTTTGTGTACAGGACACACCTGGGCAACTTTCCACATTGTCAGGTAGATACCGGTGTTTTAACTATACTGGAAGAGCTTGGCTAAGGGAGCACCACATTCTGGAGCATGAGTCTTCAGTAACATTTCTAGAATGTTGCCCAAATGTTATAGATCTTGCAGTATCCAGTTCCTCCAACCATTTGTTGATATCACGTGGAGCGTATCGAATTGGCTGAAGGCTGGTGTCTGTGATGCTGGGGACCACTGGAGGAGGTCGAGATGGATCATCCACTTGGTACTTCTGGCTGAAGCCTCTGTGAATGCTTTAGTGTGATCTTTCAGAAAAGGTTTGGAAAAGCAATGTATTCTTTACCCCGATACAAAGTTAAAATTCACACTTTTAAGTTTTAAATGTTATTTTTAAATGTTCTCCAATTTACATATGAAAGAACTGAAACCAACATGTTCATTCTAAAAGATGAGAGACTTAACAAACAATCCAGGTCTTTTTCAATATATAATTTCAGTCACATCACACTGTAAACCTTTGCTATGAATTCTGCGTCTTAAGATCTTATATTCCACAATCATCTGATAAAGGAGCGGTGCTCCGAAAGCTAGTGTTTCCGAATAAACCTTTTGGACTATAACCTGGTGTTGTGTGATTTTTAACTTTGTACACCCCAGTCCAACACCGGCATCGCCAAATCATTACCCCTGACAGTTGTGCTGAGATGAATGAGGCATAAAGGCGATGCACTCTGCACAACACAGCTCTGTAACAATAAACCTTCATTCTGAGTGTTAACGTGAGAGATTTGCTCTGGGAGCAATAGCGTTGCAGTCCCCAGCAGTGTGGGCCCTTTAAATTAGCCATTCTACTGGAGTCCGCCAAGGGAAAAGGCAAAATAAGTATTTGCATAAAGTGGCTGGTAATGTGGGTGTGCAGATAGTTTGCAGCTATTCCAAATGAAAACAAATGATTTTGTGAACGGCATAAAATTGCCGTTTCTGCAAAGTATTAGTTTAATGATAATTTGACATTGTGATCAAGTCACAGTTACACAAATCATTGGATTTGAATCTTTATTGTTTTAAAACCATAATGCAGCACACAACTCACCTAACTGAAACAGTAAAGAAAGTAATAACGATGTAGAGGAAGAGAATGATACCTCATAGTGAAAAGGAGCAAAACCAGATATGGGTTGGTAAATGTAACGGTAGAACGTGTGACCACCCTGCCGCGAAATTAAAGAGTACAAGTCCCAAGTTCATTTGGTACTTGTGCCAAGGTTACCTTCGGCAGTGAGCTTATGCAAACTTCAGTGAGAGGATGCCAACAAACTGCACTGTTCAAGGGCACTTAACTTTGGACAGGCACTGAGTGATTCTGTGGAAATGTTGGAGTTGGATTATCACGCTCTCTCCTTGGCACTCTCCAAACCACTGTTTGTGCAGCTACAGGATGTCTATTCAGAACAAGAATAAAAGTGGGTTAACAGAAAAGCTGATAAATGCCAACGGTACAATTGAAGATGAATTTCCGATCCTCTTCATCTCCATGTTTATTTTCTACCTTGTTTCCAATAGATATCTGTCCTGCAGATATGAAATATTCTTTTTAACTGAACGCTTTGATGGCTTAAAGTGTAATTTATGTCTCTGCAAGTAGTCCCTGCTTGAAATTATTCTCCAACTGACAAAATGGACAGTTTCTTACTTTTTCATTTACAGGATGAGAGTGTCACTGGTGAGGCAGCATTTATTGCCAATCCCAGACAGCAGTTAAGAGTCAACCACATTGCTGTGAGTCTGGAGTCACATGTAATCCAGATTAGGTAAGGATGACAGTTTCCTTCCCTAAAGAATATTAGTGAACCAGATAGGCTTTTTTTTCTCAGATGGGTTTGGTAAATGGGTTCAAAGACACATTGACTTGGACCCCATTTACGGCCCCTCTGAGAGAAAATAACAGGAAATGACATCACCATAGGAAATGGTGTCACCATAGGCAATTGTGTCACACAGGAAATGACATCACCAACCCAAGGAAACTCAAACACATTTATAGAAAGCAGGAAACACAAGCAGTGCTTCGTCCGGAGGCTCACTGAAGATGTTACCTAGTATGGTGATGAAACATCTGAAAATGCAACTTCTAGCTCAGACAGCAAACGTACATCCAGGACCTCAACCTGAGCTACAAATCTTCTCAAAACTTGCTATCTTAAATACCTACCAAAAAGCAAGCCTTATTGATATGTCGACATAGGGAGTTATAGCAACTGGATTAAACTGTAGGAAAATTTATCTGGAACCTGGAGCCTCCCTGCTGCTGTTATATTTATGTGTGACAACCCAGAAAGGAGAAGCCGAGAGCAGCTTTATTTATTCATTCATGGGATGTGGAAATCACTGGCTGGGCCAGCATTTTTCACCCATCCCTCACTGCCCTGGAAAAATAAAGTGGTGGTGAATTACCTTCTTGAACCACTAAAGGCCATCCACAATGGTATTAAAAATGGAGCTCCAGGATTTTGACTCAGCAACAGTGAGGGAACGGAGATATATTTCCAAATCAGGACGGGAGTGTCACTTGGAGGGAAACTGCAGGTGATGGCGTACCCATGTACCTGCTGCCCTTGTCCTTCCAGATGGTAAAGTTTGCAGGGTTTGAATGTGTTGTCAAAGGAACCTTAGTAAGGTGCCGCAATGCATCTTAGAGATGGTATACACTGCTGCCTCTGTGTGTCGGTGATAGAGGGATTGACAGTTTGTGGACGTGATGCCAATCAAGTGGGGCTGTGTGGTTATCACTGCTGACTCATGGCGCCAGAGACCCGGGTTCAATTCCCGCCTTGGGTGACTGTCTGTGAGGAGTTTGCATATTCTCCCCGTGTCTGCGTGGGTTTCCTCCGGGTGCTCCGGTTTCCTCCCACAATCCAAAAATGTGCAGGTTTGTTAATTGGCCATGCTGAATTGCCCTTAGTGTTAGGTGAAGGGGTAAATGTAGGGGAATGGGTCTGGGTGGGTTGTGCTTCGACGGGTCGGTGTAGACTTGTTGGGCCAAAGGGCCTGTTTCCACACTGTAAGTAATCTAATCTAATCTAATCTTTGTCCTGGATGGTGTCAGCTCCTTGAGTGTTATTGGAGCTGCACCCGTCCTAACAAGTGGACAGTTTCTGATAAGCATGAGAAAAGGCATCTACTAGTCAAATGGTAGGGCAGTCACTTCAGTCTTTATTTTCCAGCATTCTCCACAACAAACCTACTGGAACGCCTTTGAGATCATAGAGCAGGAGCGAAAGGAAAAAGAACTTAACTCGATCAGCAATGAAGAATGACTGGAGAGACTGGGGGCTCTTTTCTCTGTAAAAATACTGATGAGTTTAATAGTTTAATACATTCGGATGTAGTGAAGTTACCTCAGATCCTAGGGTTCATAAATATGTACAAACTTACGAATTAGAAACAAGAATCGGTAAATAAGCATCTCAAGCTGACATCACAATCAGATAACATCACAGTTAATCTGATTACTCTGCATTCCTGACCATCCCTGATAAACCTTCACCTTGCTTCTGCCTTAACAGTATTGAAGGTTTCTGCTTCTCCTGTCTCTTCGGAAAGCTCCAATGACTCATTGATCCTTGGAGAGAAAACATTTCTCTTCATTCTCAATTTAAAAGGATGAGCCCTTGATTTTAAACAGTGACCCCCTTTTCTAGGTTTTCCCACAAGAGGAACATTCTTTCAGCATGCGCCCTGTCAACAACCCTACTCATCTTCTGTATTACAACCTAATCACACTTTACTCTTCTAAACTCCAATGGATACAAGTTTAGTCAATTCAATCTGTCTTCATAAGGCAACCCAGGTAAGAGATTGGTAAAATTTCCCTGAACTGCTAAGTAAGGAGACCAATACAGTACACAGTACTCTAGATGCACTCTAACCTTTGTAACAGAAGTATAAACTCCCTATTTTTGTATGTAATGCCCCTTGAAATAAATGTGAATATTCTATTAGCTTTCTGAATAATTGCTGTACTTGCATGTGTCAATAAAAGGTGAGGTATTGAACCAAAAAAGTCAATAGTGAAGAGGTTTCTTTAACCAGGACTAAGTGAGACTTTGAACAGTAAACCACATGGAATAATTGAGGTAAATAGAATTGATGCAGTAAAGGGAGAATTGGATAAATACACAAGGGAGAATGGATTGGAAAGGGATAGTTATATTACAGGGTTAGATGGTAAAGGGTTGGGAGGAGACTCTGTTGGAGAAGGAACACCAACACAAACTGATTGGGCTGAATGGCCTTTTCCCTCTGTAAATTCTCTGTGACTCTTTACTGGAATTCTGCCTGTTATGTAGCTACTTTCCCAACCTATATTTTCAACATCATAGTACTTTCTGTTGTTCTTTGTACAAAACATAGCAAGCCAACATTAAAAGCATTTACTTTCAGCCAAGTGTATTTCGACATAAGCTTTTCTCATTCCTAAAGATCCCTGTGTTGTTTATGTCGCGGATATATGTGCTGCCTGTCACTGCTGACTCCCACTGAAAGATGTGCCAGGATTTGGCAGGTTTTCAAACCCTGGAACTCCCGGGGTTGGTCTGCTAAGTGTCAATTTCCCATGCACAGACTGAAACTGACACGAAATTGTCACTGGGCCCCAACCTCTCTTTCCTCTGAACAAAACTGGATAATTATCCCAGACAGTTAGTGGATGTTCCCCCCCTTCCACCCTCCCCTCCCACAAGTGGCAGTTGCCAGATTAGAAAGGGTTTTCTTCCTTTTTGTACTGAGATATAATAAATGTGACCTCTGCCCAGAGGCAGTGGTTGCTAAAGTTTGCCCGGAATTTTCAAAACCCCCCGATGGGATTGGTACAAAAGGAAGGCTCATGTAGCATTCATGTCATCATAGCCTTATTTGAATATTAATCATTCTCCTCATTTCAATATTAATTAGCCATTCTCCAATACAACCGCGTGCAAGAAGGGACTGTATCACTGGCTTCAAAGTCAGAATTGTTGGCCCCGTTTAATTTTCTATGGGGCTGCTCGTTGAGACTATTATTCTGTTGATTTAAAGCAGAAGCGTAGTTGGTTTTAAGTTCTCCCTGACTTGCTCAGCAAGAATGGTGCGTCGAAGTTAATTGTCAACTCTGAACTATAGGAATATGGGAACAGGAAGAAGCCATTCACCATTGAAAGAAATATTGGTTGATTTGTGACTTAACTTCATGGATGCATCTTCACCCCATATCCGTTAATGACTTTGGTTAACCAAGTCCCATCAATCTCTGTTTTCAAGATGTAAAATTGATTGACCATTCCTGAAGAGTATTCTAAACCTCTTCCTATCCTTTGTGTGTTGAAATGTTGTTCATAAACTCTTTCCGAGAGGTCTGATTGTAATTGTTAGACAATGCTCCCAGTTTAGACTCTCCAACCTGCTTTCCTTATTCCCTATCGACCCTCACTGCTCCTCGTATTACCTTGAATACATCAATCAAATCACTGGGTGGCCTTCTCAAATCCAGAGAATCGAACCATAGTTTGTGTGCATTCTTTATTGTCCCTCATTGTTTGACTCTCAGACACCAGGATGTACTCTTGGATGTCTAGATGTCAATGTAAAGGAGACCCTCTTCCAGAAGAAGCCAATATGAAAGAAACTCCCGTATGAAAGGGCACAATTCTTTGAAAACATCCATCAGCAAGAAGATGTATTGAAAATGAACCGGCATGAGGAATTTAAGTGATCTCAGGGCCAGGGCCCAATCCCACCTCCCGGAGCCACCAGGCAGGTATCTGATGGAAGATGTGGCTCTAGGATTGGGCTCATCAGCCGCCCAAGGACCCACAAATCCCATGACCAGGGACACGGAATTTCCAAGGTGAATAATCAAACCCGTTAGTGAGTGATTGCGTACAACTACTGGAGAGTTCATCGTATAGATCATCTGGCTTTACCCCATCCCACAGAATGGAGGGTAAATTACTGACATGGATAGGAGATTGGTTGAGTGGCAGGAAACAGAGAGTTAGAATAATGAGTCAGCGCTCAAACTAGCCGGACATGTCTAGTGTGGGGAACTGTGTGGGGCCTCAATCATTCACAATATTCATTATCGACTCGGATAATGGCACAAAAAGTCAAATATCCAAATTTGTTAATGACAGAAGATTGGGCAGCATCGTAGACAGTCTTGACAACAGCAAAAAATTACAACAGGACATGGATAGATCAGGTGAATGGGCAAGGCTGTGGCAGATGGGTTTTAACAGAAGCCACTGCGAAGTTATCCATTTTGGAGCAAACAGGGATAAATCCAGGTGCGTTTTTAGAAGGCAGAAACTTAAGTTCAGTGGATGTCCAATCAGATTTGGGGGTTCAGGTACAAAGCTCTTTCAAATGCAATGAACAGGTGCAGAAAATAGTCAAGGGCTAATAGAAAGCTGGCCTTCATATCTAAAGGGCTGGAGTTTAGAGATATAGGCATTATGTTACAGTTATACAAACCCTAGTTAGAGCTCACTTAGGGCACTGTGAGCAGATCAGGACACCACATCTTAGGAAGGGTGCTTTGACCCTGGAGGGAGTTCAATGCAGGCTTGTAACAATGAGACCAGGACTTATCATATAATCCCTACAGTGTGGAATCAGGCCATTTGGCCCAACATATTCACACCTATCCTCCAAAGAGTATCCCATCCAGATCATTCCCCTACCTTATTACTGTATAATTGCCCCTAGCTAATGCACCTAACGAACACATCCCTGAAGCCTATGGGCAATTTAGCATGGCCAATTCACTAAGCTGCACATCTTTAGACTGTGGGAGGAAACCAGAGGACCCAGAGGAAACCCGCACAAACGCAGGGAGAATGTGCAAACTCCACACAGTCACCCGAGGCTGGAATCAAACCCGGGTCCCTGGCGCTGTGAGGCAGCAGGGCTAACCACTGAGCCATTTACCGTCCACTGAACCACCAGGGCATTATGAGTCGAGACGAAATAAATTAGGCCTTCATTCCTTAGAATTTAGAAGGGTAAGGGGTGATCTAATCAAGGTGTTCAAGATATTGACAGGGAAAGACAGGGTCAATAAAGATAAATGATATCCACTGATTGGAGATTCTTGAACCAGGGGCAGAGTCTAAGACTAGTTGCAGGACTGTCACTCCTGAACTGGACCTGTCAGCCATTGAATTATATTTAGAACCTGAACATACCCCATTCTATGTTCTTTACCCACCCCCGCATTCCAGGCACTGTCACCACATGGGCTGATTTCAGCACAGTTAAACCATTCTCACCCAGTAATGGTCCCCATTATCAGCTGCTCTCCTTCCCTGACTTATCATCAACCATCGCTTTACCTGTCTGACTGTGTTCCTCTCTCTCTGTGGGCTCCTTTTCCCCACCTCAAGCCCCTGCCATCTGCTTTTATCCCACCTTTTCCCCAGCTAATAAACCACCATTTCCCTCATTTCGTTTGGTTCTGAAGAAGGGTCACTAGACTCAAAACATTAACTCTGCTTTCATAGATTCCCTACTGCGTGAGAGTGGGCTATTTGGTCCATCAAATCCACACCAACTCTCCACACAGCATCCCACCCTCCAGACTATCCCTGAAACCCTGCATTGCTCATCACTGCCCGTGGCTGGAACTGAGCCCAGGTTCCTGGTGCAGTGCAGCAGCAGTGCTGATCACTGAGCCATTCTACCACCCGAACTACTTTCTCCCCACAGATGCAGCCAGACCTGCTGTGTTTCTCCAGCAATGTCTTCTTATGTTTCAGATCTCCAGCGTCTGAATTTCTTTGTTTAAAATTGTGATATTGCAATGTTACAAAGGAATTGAATTACACTCTGCTGCACTTTCCTTGTAGCTTTGAATTCACCAGGAACGTTGCCACCTCCGTGTTCTCTGCTGAGTCACACAGGCTCCTGATCTGATCATATATCACAACAGTCTCTTCATTGTCACAGGGTCAAAACCCTTGGCCCTTTATATGATAGTAATGTAGGAACTCCCTCTTCACAAGCTGCTGATGATCAAAGATGACTTTTCGTTCCTGAAGGGCTCTGAGGAACACACAATGAATGCTGGTTTTACATTCATTTGGATGCTCTTGTTTAAGGAAGGACACAGACCACCAAGAAATATAAAACTCTTTGACACTTAAACTCTCCTGCTTACAGCTGGACAGTTGCCGTGAATAAGCTTATGGTCCAAAGGTTTCCATTTTAATATTGCTTCATGTTTATAATTAATTTCATACATAAAACCACAAGGAAAGTGTTGAGAAATCCAAGCAGGCTGCATCAATCAGAATCCTGGTTAATAAATGATCATATACAGCCTCTTGGCACTTGTGTGGTTAAATGAACACAATGAATATGTTTTTGAAAGTGCAATATTTTCAGAACAAATTGAAGATAACAGTATCTGAGCTGTAAACAATGATTTAAAAAGGCCATGAACTGGCATTAACGCTGCTCTGCTCATAAAGAACTGGGAACACTCGGTCACTTACAGGAAACAAAACACAGTTTGAGTAAGAATGAAAGCATAGTTACACACCTTTAATCTCTTGCTGTACAATCAGCCCCCGATACCAGGTCCCATCTCGTTGGCTAAAGCAAAGACCAAGAGCCAAATATATTTATTGAGTTAAATTTGTTGAAATGGACAAATTTGTCTCTTCAGCAGTTTATTCAGTAAATTCATATTTTATGTTCATTGGGCATGGATTTTCAATGACCTTAGCTCAGCCGTCCTTTGAAGAATTGATATGTGACTTCGAGGCTGTCGCTTTACCACCTTTGGGTGGCTCAGTGGTTAGCACTGCTGCCTCATAGCACCAGGGAGCTGGGCGACTGTCTGTGCGGAGTTTGCACATTCTCCCCATGTCTGTGTGAGTTTTCTCCGGGTGCCCCAGTTTCTTAGCACAATCCAAACTCATGCATTCTAGGTGGATTGGCCATGCTAAATTACTTCACAGCATCCAGGGATGTACAGTCTAGGTGGGATAGCCATGGGGGATGCAGGACTGAGAGTGTAGTGCTGGAAAAGAACAGCAGGTCAGGCAGCATCCGAGGAGCAGGAGGATCAACATTTCGGGCTAGTGCCCTTCATCAGGAATGAGACTTGTGGGCCAACAGGCTGAAGAGATAAATATGAAGGAGGTGTGGCTGGGGGGAAGGTAGCTGAGAGTGTGATAGGTGGATGAAGATGGAAGGGTGATAGTGATAAGTTGGAGGGGAGGGTGGAGCGGGTAGGTGGGAAGGAAGATGGACAGGGAGGACAGGTCAAGAGGGTGGTGCCAAGTTGGAGGGTTGGATCTGGGATAAGGTAGAGGGAGGGGAGATGAGGAAACTGGTTAAATCCACATTGATCCCATGTGGTTGCAGGATCCCAAGGTGGAAGATGAGGTGATCTTCCTCCAGGCATCAGGTGGTTAGGCTTTGGCGATGGAGGAGGCCCAGAGCAGCATGTTCTTGGTGGAGTGGGAGGGGTGGCCATTCGTTTGGCTGGTGCAGGTGTCTCCCAGAGATGTTCTCTGAAGCGTTCCGCAAGTAGGCATCCTTTCTCGCCAATGTAGAGGAGACCACATCGGGTACATTGGATACAGTAGATGACGTGTGGAAGTACAGATAAATCTCTGATAGATGTGGAAGGCTTCTTTGGGGCCTTGGATGGAGGTGAGGGAGGAGGTGTGGGTGCAAGTTTTGCAATTCCTGCGGTGGCAGGGGAAGGTGCCAGGACAGGAGGGTGGGTTTTTGGGGGACATGGACCTGACAAAGGAGTCACAGAGGGAATGGTTTTTACGGATGGAGTGGAGGGAAATAGATCTCTGGTGGTGGGGTCCGTTTGTAGTTGCAGAAATGGCAGAGGATGATGTGAAGTATATGGAGTTTGATGGGGTGGAAGATGAGGGCCAGAGGGGGTTCTGTCCTTGTTGCGGTTGGAGGGGTGGGGTTCAAGGACAGAAGTTGGGGAAATGGATGAGATGCACTGGAGGGTGTTGTTGACCACATAGTGGGGGGAGGTTAGTCTTTGAAGAAGGAGACCATCTGGAATGTTCTGTGGTGGAATTGGTTGGGAGGAATTGGGAATAACGGATAGTGTTTTTATAGGAGGCAGGGTGGAAGGAGGTGTACTCCAGGTAACTGTGGGAGTCCGTGGGTTTGTAGATGTCCGTGTTGAGTGGGTCACTGTTGATGGAGGTGGAGAGGTCCAGGAAGGGGAGGGAGGTATCCGAGGTGGTCTGGGTGAACTTGTGGAATGTGTCGGTGAAGTTGATGAACTGTTCAACCTCCTCGTGGAAGCACGAGGTGGCACCGATGCAGTCATCAATGTAGCGGAGGGAAGGGTGGGGAGTGGTGCCAGTGTAACTCTGGAAGCGGAAGAAAAGTTGAGGAGGGGGTGTGGGGCTTGGGGGAAGGTGCTTCACATTTATCTCCCCATTTATCTCTCTGCCTCCTTGGCCAACAAGCCTCATTCCTAATGAAGTGCTTTTGCCCAAAACTTCGATTCTCCTGCCCCTCAAATGCTGCTGTGCTTTTCTAGTACCACACTCTCGACTCTGATCCCCAGCACCACTTTGTCCTTGGAGGATGCAGTGTTACAGGAATGGAGTGGGTCTGGCTGAGATGCTCTTTGGAGGGTCAGTGTGGACTCAATCAACTGAATGACCTGCTTCCACACTGTAGGGATTCTATGCATTTAGTGTGTCATGAGGTTTGATGTGAAGATCCATTCCCCTCATCCTTTTAGTTATTTTAGAAATATAGAAGCTAGGAGTAGGCCATTCGGCCCTTTAAGCCTGCTCCACCATTACAGAATCATGGCCAATCCTTTACCCAATGCCATATTCCCTCTTTCTCCCCATACCCTTTGATGCCTTTGACTATATTCCAGAAAAAGAGAAATACATCTTTATACTTTACTGACTTCGCCTGCACAGCCTTCTATGGTAGAGAATTTGATGGGTTCAGAACCATTTATCGAGTCACAGTGTTAGAGATGTACAGCACAGAAACAGACCCTTCAATCAAACTCGTCCATGCTGACCAGATATCCTAACCTAATCTTGTCCCATTTGCCAGCACTTGGCCCATTTCCCTCCAAACCCTTCCTATTCCTATACCCATCCAGATGCCTTTTAAACGCTGTAATTGTACCAGCCTCCAACACTTCCCTTGCAGCTCATTCCATACACGCATCAGCCTCTGCATGAAAACGTTGCCCCTCAGGTTTCTTTTAAATCCTTCTCCTCTCACCCTAAACCTATGCCCTCTAGTTCTAGACTCACCAATCCCAGGGAAAAGACCTTGTCTATTTCTCCTATCCCTGCCCCTCATGATTTTATAAACCTCTATAAGGTCACCCCTCAGCCTTCGACACTCCAGGGAAAACAGCCCCAGCCTACTCAACCTCTCCCTATAGCTCAAAACCTCCAACCCTGGGAACATCCTTGTGAATCTTTTCTGAGCCTTTTCAAGTTTCACAACATCTCTCCGAGACAAAGGAGACCAGAATTGCACGCATGGCCTAACCAATGTCCTGTACAGCCGCAACATGACCTCCCAACTCCTGTACTCAGTACTCTGACCTACAAAGGAAAGCATACCAAACGCCTTCTTCACTATCCTATCCATCTGCGACTCAATATAACGTCACACTTATCCACTGCTACAGTATGCGTTTGCCCACCTACTCTTTTTCTCTAAATCTTCTTGAAGCCTCCTTGCATCCTGATCACAACTCACAATCCCTGCCGGTCTTGGGTTAACCTCAAAATTGGGAATATTGATTAGATTAGATTACATTACATTACAGTGTGGAAACAGGCCCTTCGGCCCAACAAGTCCACACCGACCCGCCGAAGCGAAACCCACCCATACCCCTACATTTACCCCTTACCTAACACTACGGGCAATTTAGCATGGCCAATTCACCTGGCCCTGCACATTTTTTGGACTGTAGGAGGAAACCGGAGCACCCGGAGGAAACCCACGCAGACACGGGGAGAACGTGCAAACTCCACACAGTCAGTCGCCTGAGGCGGGAATTGAACCCGGGTCTCAGGCGCTGTGAGGCAGCAGTGCTAACCACTGTGCCACCGTGCCGCCCACATTGCATTTGGTTCCATCACCCAGGTCATTTATATATATCGTGAATAATTGGGACTTAAACACTAATTCTTACAGTTCCTCATTAGTCGTAGGAACTCAGAAAAAGACCCATTTATTCCCATTCTCTGTTTTCTGTCCATAACCAATTCTCAATCAAGGCCATTATATTACTTTCAATCACAAGTGCATAAATTTTGTACACTAACCTCTTATGAGGGGCTTTGTCAAAAGTCTTCTGAAAATCGAAGTACATCACATCCACTGTTTCTGTCTTATCTATCTTACTGATTACATCTGAAAAAGAACTCCAGTCGATTTGGTCAGCATGACTGGCCTTTCATAAACCCATGCTGGCTTTGTCCAATCCCATTAATGCTTTTCCAAATGTGCTGCTATTAAATCTTTTAAAATAGACTCTGGTATTTTCCCTGCTACTGGTGTTTGGCTAACTGGCCTGTAGTTCTGTTTTTATATCTCCGTCCATTTTTAAACAGTGAGGTTAGCATCTTCCAATCTGTCAGAGTTGCTCTACAGTTGGTAGGATTTTGAATGATAAGCACCAATACATCCAATATTTCCAGGATTAGTGGATGTAGATTATCAGGTTCTGATAATGCACCAGCCTTTAGCCTTATTAACTTGCCTAGCACTATGTTCTTACTCATATTAATTCTCTTCAATTCCGCCCTCCCGCTAGAAACTTAGTTTGCAACATTTCTGGAAGATTATTTTTGCCCCTTTTTTATGAAGACAGAAGCAAAGTATGGGCTCAATTGCTTTATTTCCTGTCATAACTTCCCCAGGGAAATACTTGTCTTTATTAAACTTTTTTCTCTTAATATTTATGATCATTTTTAAGTTTTTATGTACCCTGAAATTTTGTTCTATTTCCCCTCTCTCTTGATCAAACTGTTTTTCCATTTTATGCTGAATTCTAAAATACTTATAATCCTCAAACTTACTGCTCTTTCGGGCAAATTTGTATGTCTTCTCCTTGGTTCTTATATTGACCCTAATTCCTTTTTTATGTCATTCCTGGTTTGCTTTTGTGCCAGACAGGAATGAATCACTTTTATACTCCATGCACACATTCTTTAAATATGAGCTATCACTTATTCACCATCAACCCTCTTCATAACGTTCGCCAATCCATTGTTTCCAAACTGCGTCCCGTACCCTCATTGTTCCCTTTATTTCAATTCATAACCCTAGTTTTGGATTCACTACTTCATTCTCCATCTTAATGAAGAATTCTTTTTTCACAAAGAATTTTACAGCGACTCATCTTATATTACCTCCAAAGGAAGAATTACTTTGAATTTATAAAGTGGAAGCCAGACAACCAGCCAATCGAAACTTATCTAACTTTGGACTAAGATATAAGCAGCATTCGGAAAGTGACTGTGTTTCAAGATCATATTTATTCACGAAGGGGGAAGTAATAGCCTAGTGGTATTATCGCTGGACTGTTAATCCAGCGATTGTTCAAGAGACCTGGGTTTAAATCCTGCCATGACAGATGGTGGAATTTGAAGTCAGTAAAAATCTGGAAGTAAAGAGTCTACTGATGACCATGGGTCCATTGTCAGGAAAAGCGTATCTGGATCACTAATATCCTTTAGGGAAAGACCCATCCTTACCTGGTCTGGTCTACATGTGACTCCAGACCCACAGCAACGTGGTTGACTCTTTAACTGCCCTCGAGGCAATTAGGGATGGGTAATAAATGCTGGCCCAACCTGTAAGACTCTCATCCTGTGAATGAATTTTTAAAAAGCCAGATTCAATAAATCATAGACATCAAAAACTTAACACCTAACCTAGAAATAGGAATCGAGAAAAGATCTCTTAAGGCTGACCTTTACAACAATAAATTATATTTATATCTGATTATTAATGTCATGAAATGTCTGAAGGTGCTTCACAGGAGCATTAGAAAGAAACATTTGATATGGAATGACATAAGGCTATATTACGACAGGTTGGTTGAAGAGCTATGTTTTACAGAGTGGTCTAAAGAGCAAAGAAAGATAAAGAGAGGCTTGGGGAATGATGTCTTGAGTTTCAGGCCTTTGTATTGAAGGCAAAGCCACCAGATATCAACCATCTGAAATTGGGGATGTTCAGGAGATGGGAATTTGATGCATACAGATGTCTTGGAAAGTAAAGGGGCTGCAGGAGGTTGCAGAGATGACAAGGGACAGGATTAGTTGGTATGGACAAGTTTGACCGAAGAGTCCGTTTTCATGCTGCAATGACTCCATGACTCTAGATTGCTGGTGTGAGGAGATAGAACCCAACAAATCTGTACAGAGAGGCAGATTTAGGACTGTGCCATAGCAGGCTCTATCTTACTTAATATTATTTTGATCAATAGCTTTTCACAAGAATAGTCCTGGGCGCAAACACTTCCCACTCACCGAGAAATCTGAGTGGTTACTGCTCTTTGCACATGCCTGAAATAAATGAATATATTTGGAAGGAGTTATTTTCACTATCTTCAAACTGGTAAGTATTCATGACAGCATATAGCTCTCAACACTTATTGTACAGAGAATTCAGCACTGGAGCCAAGCACAGAGATCGTTGCTGTCTGGAATATGTCACCACTGTACCACTCTGCAATTTTTTTCAGTTTTGTTTTAAATGAAAATGAAAATAAACTTTTGCAGAGTTAGATAGACATATTCATTAATTTAAAGTTAAATTTACAAATTCCCTAACCATCAATACTTTTTGGGCATATTTCATTTGGGGGTTTAAATTCTCACAGTGTCAAAGCCATTTCTAATCTGGAAAGTGCTGGAGAAACTCAGCAGGTCTGGCAGCTTCTGTGGAGAGAGAAACAGAGTTAACATTTTGTGAAAAGTCATACAGGACTCAAAACATGAACTCATAATTGTAAAAGGCTGGGTGACCTAAAAAAGAGCAAAGGAGTTCACTGGTGCTTCTTGATTGCTGTAGACAAGTTTGGAAATTTCCTGAAAGTTCTTGACAGATCTTGAAAAGTGTGACACTTCTTCAAACGTTTGATGCTTTTTATAGTCTTGGTGGCTCTTGAAGGAGTTGTTACCTTTTACATGTGAGTATGTAGGAGCGGAGAACCTCACTCAGCCTCTCAACCCTGCTCCCCATTCCATAAGATCATGGCTGATTCGATTACTCAACATTTCCACTTTCCCCCAATAACCTTTAGTCCCGCACTCATTGACAATTTATCCAGCTTTGCCTGTGAAATATTCACAGGTTCTCCTTCCTTGGCTTTTCAAGGAAGAGATTTCAAAAACCGCTTCACCATGTGTGACAGAAAATATTCCTTCTTCACTGCATTGTCTTACTTTAACAGCTTCAAAGGGTTTGTATAGACTTTCAGGACAATCTTCTTCACTGTTAACAATCATAAAAGCCACCTGGTTCTCATCTCCCCCCTCCCCACGAAGGTACCTGAGCTGCCCATACCCACAAGACCACCACCCCAAGTTCAACTGGCCTGTTCAAGAGAACCTGAACCCCAAGTAATGTCCCTGATCATAGCTGTGGGGGTGCCTTACCTCGCTAAAGTAACAATTCATAAAGCTGTTGTTAATATGTAAATACTCACATTCCAGGTACCACTGTACAGAGGTGCCAAGTCCCAGAGGTGCCTTGGTAAAATATATATGTGGAACCTGAATTCCCTTCACAAAACCCAGCTATCTCTGTTTGTGTTAAGTTTTTCTAAATGTTCTGCCGTTTCTTCCTTAATAATGGATTCGAGTATGCTCTATGATAGACATTAGGCTAAGGTTTCCTGTTTTTTGTCTCTCTTCCTTCAAGAACAGGGCATCACTTTCACAGCGTGACAATCACTGGATAGTCTTCCCAAATCAAGTGGGTTCTAGATTATTTGGACTAATGCCTTGCTGTCTCTGAAGCCTCTTCCTTTAAAACACGTGGGTACAGGCCATCAGGTCATAGTGACTTGACTGTCTTCAGTTTCATTACTTTGTCAAATACTCTGTCCTTCATAAGACCAGATATGTATGGCACAGATTTAGGGTGAGAGGGAAAAAATTTAAAAAAGAGACCTAAGGGGCAACCTTTTCACACAGAGGGTGGTGTGTGTATGGAATGAGCTGCTAGAGGAGGTACAATTACACATTTAAAACCACCTGATGAAGCAGCAGTGATCCAAACACTAGTGCTGTTGAACTATAACCTGGTGTTGTGTGATTTGGAGGTGCCAGTGTTGGACTGGGGTGGACAAAGTTACAAATCACATAAAACCAGGTTATAGTCCAACAAGTTTATTTGGAAGCACTAGCTTTCGGAGCACTGCTCCTTCATCAGGTGGTTGTAGAGTATAAGATCGTAGGACACAGAATTTATAAATTGGACTGAAGGGTCTGTTTCAGTGCTGTACATCTCTATTACTGTATGACTATGACCATAATAATTCAGAGCAGGAGGAGGCCATTCAGCCCATCGAGCCAGCTCCACCATTTAATGCGATTATGGCTGACCTCATATCAGCCTCTACTCCGCTTTCCTGCCCATTTCCCATAACCCTTCAACACAGCGCTAATTTAAAAAATTCTGAAGTTGAAGGATTAGTGGACTGGAAACCAGTGTTGATCAGCAAGCACAATGTGTGATACATGTCCAGGATTTTCGATGTAGGTAGCAAATGTTTTGGATGGCAAGAATGTCTTGTCTGGACTGTGGTTCTGGAAGTGTTAAGAACAAGATCGAAGTGAGGGATTTGCATACCTGCCAACGTTTCTACTATGTGATCATCCAGTGTTATTAAAAGCTGGGTAAACTTGGCAACCCAAAAGCCAGAACCAAGTTATACTTTATGCCATATACAGTATATGGAATCAGTTCCAACAATGTGTCTGATTCAAGCCATTTATTACCCTTACTTTTGCATTATGCTTTTAACTTCCTATATTGTGTTCATTGGTCCTTGTGTAACGACTTGCTGGGCAGATTCAATTTCACGATGATAAAATAAACTAAAGGTGCAATTTTTACTGATTTTACTTCATAAGAGCTGCAGTATTGTCACAGGTGCACATTAAAAGCATTAATCATCAATGAAACTTTATTGATTTAGTTGTTTAAAATAATATATCATTAATTAATAAGGTACAGCAACCTTAACAGTAAAGGAAGGTGAGGACTCCCAGGTCATTTCAAGCAGGTCTATATGAAAAGCTGGCATTTGTAACTCAGCAGGATCCCTTATCCCTCACAATGGGTTGTCTCATATTAAACGGCATGGGGATACATTTCAACTGAAATGGGAAAAAATGGTTTGGATGGGCGTGTAACACGTTGCTTTATTATCACTCTTTGTAGAGAGTCAGGATGGTCACTGGGTTTGGTGTGCGCCTGGTTCCAGTGGCCAAGTGAAGATAGATGGCCCTATTTTGATTAAAACAGCAGCAAGTGCTGAAGAAACTCAGCAGGTCCGGCAGATTCTGTGGAGAGAGAAAAGCGCAGTTAACATTTGTATTCAGATATGATGACTCTTCGAAACACATTCTTCAGCTCCAAAGAGGAGTAATGTTAGATTCTGAGCTCCAGCACTTCCTGTTCTCATTCCAGATCTCCAGCATTGACTTTTGTTTTCGTGTTCAAACATCAGGGCATCAGTGCCCAGCAATTTACTGCAGGATTGACGGGTGGTCTGTGATAACCCGGAGTGAAGGGTGGTCTGTGTTAACCAGGAGTGAAGGGGGGGGTGGGTCTGCGTTAACCGGGAGTGAGGGCTGGCCTGTGATAACCTGGGGTGAAGAGTGGTCTGTGATAACCAGGAGTGAAGTGTGGTCTGTGTTAACCAGATTTGATGGGTTATCAGTGACAACCAGGATTGAAGGGTGGTCTGTGTTAACCAGGAGTGAAGGGTAGTCTGTGTTAACCAGGGTTGAAGGGTGCTCTGTCATAACCAGGACTGAAGGATTGTCTATGTTAACCGGGAGTGAAGGCTGGCCTGTGTTAACCAGGATCGAAGAGTAGCCTGTGTTAACCAGGAATGAAGGGAGATCTCTGTTAACCTGGAGTGTAGGGTGGTCTGTTGTTAATCAGGATTGAAGGGTGGTCTGTGTTAACCCAGAGTGTAGGGTGGTCTGTTGTTAACCAGGGTTGAAGGGTGGTCTGTGCTAACCAGTAGTGAAGGGTGCTCTGTGATAACCAGGAGTGAAGGGTGGTCTGTGTTAACCAGGATTGATGGGTGATCAGTGATAACCAGGATTGATGGGTGGTCTGTGTTAACCAGGAGTGAAGGGTGGTCTGTGTTAACCTGAATAGATGGGTAGTCGGTGTTAACCAGGATTGAAGGGTTATCTGTGTTAACCAGGAGTTAAGGCTGGCCTGTGTTGACCAGGATCGAAGAGTAGTCTGTGATAACCAGGATTGAAGGGTGGCCTGTGATAACCCAGGGTGAAGGGTGGCCTGTGTTAACCAGAATTGAAGGGTGGTCTGTCATAACCAGAATTGAAGGGTGGTCTGTGTTAACCAATAGTGAAGGGTGGTCTGCGATAACCAGGATTGGAGGGTGGTCTGTGTTAACCAGGAGTAAAGGGTGATCTGTGTTAACCTGGATTGAAGGGTGGTCTGTGTTAACCAGGAGTGAAGGGTGATCTGTGTTAACCCGGAGTGAAGGGAGGTCTGTTGTTAACCAGGGTTGAAGGGTGGTCTGTGTTAACCATTAGTGAAGCGTGCTCTGTGATAACCAGAATTGAAGGGTGGTCTATGTTAACCAGGAGTGAAGTGTGGTCTGTGTTAACCAGGTTTGATGGGTTATTCAGTGATAACCAGGATTGAAGGGTGGTCTGTAATAGCCAGGAGTGAAGTGTGGTCTGTGTTAACCAGGTTTGATGGGTTATTCAGTGATAACCAGGAGTGAAGGGTGGTGTGTGTTAACCAGGAGTGAAGGGTGGTGTGTGTTAACCAGGAGTGAAGGGTGGTGTGTGTTAACCGGGATCGAAGTTGGTCATTTAGGTGCCCCAGACTTGCCCTCAGATTTGAAGTGATAAACCCCAATTTTCACATCTAACCCTTACCTGGCCTCAGGAACTCGGTTATTCTCACTTCTGAGTCACATGCTTACAGATTCAAAACCCACGAGCACAGAGTGTAAGATTGATGCATGACTGATAGATTAACTGATAGATTAGTTGAACATAAAAGATCCGTTGTCACTCATTTGAAGAAGTTCAGGGAGTTTATCCTGGCCAATATTTGTCTCTCAATCCGTATCGAAAAAGCAGATTTGTTGGTCGTTATCATATTGCTGTGTATTTGGAACTTGCTTTGTACAAATTTACTGCAGTAATTCCTATGTTCTAACACTGACCACACGTTCACAATGCTTCATTGCTCACAAAGGGCTTTGTAGCCATGAAAGGCTCTTTACAAAAGCAAGTCTTGCTTTTCTTTCTCCCAAAGATTTCCAAACACTTTAGTTATTTTAATTGTATGTTGATGTAGCTCCTGTCTGTGCAATGGTGATTCAGTCACTCAGCCAGCATGGGAATTTTAACTTCCTATACCCTTGTACCTCAAGACGTGGAAACAAGACAAATTGCATTCACTAGGGTGCCTCTTGGGATCCCAGAGCAGTCCAAAGCACTTTGTAGACGTTGAAGTCTCTCTGAAGTCTAGACATTAAGAGAAACACTGCAACCAGTGTCTACCCAGCATCATTTCACAAGCAGTAACTACACCAATCGCCACATTACCTGTTTCCAGGTTAAATATTGGTCAGAGCACAAGGGAGATCTCCACATCTCATCTTCAAGTGCTGTCATAATAGAGTATCTTTAGATTTGAGTTTACTGTCACGTGTACACAAGCACAGAAGTACAGGGGTACGGTGAAAAGTATCTAATGTTGCCACATATGGTGCCATCTTAGGTAACGCGGTACTTCAATACAAAGTAATAAGAGAAACAAGAGTTAAAAAGTTAAGCATAGAGTAGAAGAAAAATAAAGAAATATGGTAAGAGTTTACATTAACATCTTTCGTAGTTTAAACTGGGAAAACAAGTGAATAAATTTAGAGTGCAATAGTCTTTGGTGAGTCCTCAGCTTATTTCTTATTATTCCTGATGAAGGGCTTCTGCCCGAAACGTCGATTCTCCTGCTCCTCGGATGCTCCCTGACCTGCTGTGCTTTTCCAGCACCACACTCTTGACTCTGATCTCCAGCATCTGCAGTCCTCAGTTCCTCCTCCACCTATCTGTCTGCTGTCTGTTCTCAACGCTGCCACCTCAGGTACCATGGTTGCTGCTGGAACTGCCACCTCACCAATCCCCTGGTGCCTCGCGAACATTCCCAGGCAGGATCCACTCACACAATAAGCCGAGACATGACCATGAGCCACTGAGAGATCGACCAACACACCGGTGAGACCAGGCTGAGAGATATCGAGACCAGACTGGGAGACACTGAGAGACCAGGCTGAGAGACACTGAGAGACTGGGCTGAGAGACAACGAGAGACCAGGCTGAGAAACACCGAAAGACCAGGCTGAGAGACCAGACTGAGAAACACCGAGAGACCAGGCTGAGAGACCAGGCTGAGAAACACCGAAAGACCAGGCTGAGAGACACTCAGACACAAGGCTGAGAAATACCGAAAGATCAGGCTTAGAGACCAGGCTGAGAGATACCGAGAGACCAGGCTGAGAGACCAGGCTGAGAAACACCGAGAGACCAGGCTGAGAGACCAGGCTGAGAGGCACTAGGAGACCAGGCTGAGAGACCAGGCTGAGAGACACTGAGAGACCAGGCTGAGAAATACTGAAAGATCAGGCTTAGAGACCAGGCTGAGAGACACTGAGAGACCAGGCTGAGAAATACCGAAAGATCATGCTTAGAGACCAGGCTGAGAGACACCGAGAGACCAGGCTGAGAGACCAGGCTGAGAAACACTGAGAGACTGGACTGAGAGACATTGAGAGACCAGGCTGAGAAATACCGAAAGATCAGGCTTAGAGACCAGGCTGAGAGACACCCAGAGACGAGGCTGAGAGACACCGAGAGACCAGGCTGAGAGACACCCAGAGACGAGGCTGAGAGACACCGAGACCAGACTGAGAGACCAGGCTGAGAGACACCCAGAGACGAGGCTGCGAAAAGCCGAGAGACCAGGCTGAGAGACACTTACTGACCAGGGTGAGAAACACCAAAAGACCAGGCTGAGAGACCAGGCTGAGAGACTCCGAGAGACCAGGCTTAGAGACACTGAGAGACCAGGGTGAGAAACACCAAAAGACCAGGCTGAGAGACCAGGCTGAGAGACACTGAGAGACCAGGTTGAGAGACACTGAGAGACCAGGCTGAGAAATACCGAAAGACCAGGCTGAGAGACCAGGCTGAGAGACACTGAGAAACCAGGCTGAGAGGCACTAGGAGACCAGGCTGAGAGACCAGGCTGAGAGACACTGAGAGACCAGGCTGAGAAATACTGAAAGATCAGGCTTAGAGACCAGGCTGAGAGACACTGAGAGACCAGGATGAGAGACACTGAGAGACCAGGGTGAGAAACACCAAAAGACCAGGCCGAGAGACCAGGCTGAGAGACTCCGAGAGACCAGGCTGAGAGACACCCAGAGATGAGGCTGAGAAACACCGAAAGACCAGGCTGAGAGACACTGAGAGACCAGGCTGAGAGACACCGAGAGACCAGGCTGAGAGACACCGAGAGACCGGGCCAAGAGACACTGAGAGACCAGGCTGAGAGACCGGGCTGAGAGACAGTGAGAGACCAGGCTGAGAGACTGGGCTGAGAGACACTGAGAGACTGGGCTGAGAGACAACGAGAGACCAGGCTGAGAAACACCGAAAGACCAGGCTGAGAGACCAGGCTGAGAGACACTGAGAAACCAGGCTGAGAGGCACTAGGAGACCAGGCTGAGAGACCAGGCTGAGAGACACTGAGAGACCAGGCTGAGAGACACCGAGAGACTGGGCTGAGAAATACCGAAAGATCAGGCTTAGAGACCAGGCTGAGAGACACCGAGAGACCAGGCTGAGAGACACCGAGAGACTGGGCCAAGAGACACTGAGAGACCAGGCTGAGAGACAGTGAGAGACCAGGCTGAGAGACCGGGCTGAGAGACAGTGAGAGACCAGACTGAGAGACTGGCTGAGAGACTGGCTGAGAGACCAGACTGAGAGACCGGGCTGAGAGACCAGACTGATAGACCGGGCTGAGATACAGTGACAGACCGGGCTGGGACCCGTTAGGAGCTGCCAAGAGACCAAAGGGGTACAAAAAGAAGGAGCAGGGGAGCTCCACTTGCAGCATCCAACTCTGCCACCATCTCTTTACTGGAAGCCCAGCTTGAGAATCAGATGGAGGAATTATTTTAATGTCACATCCACAAGACAATGTCCATGACAATGCAGCATTCCCTCAGTACTGCACCGGATTTGGAGAAATTGCTGAGTGGGCCTTGGAGCCCAGTCTGTTTGCTTGGGATGGAAATGCTGCTATGTGTATCACAGATAACTCTCACAATGAGGGGAGTCAGCACAGGCCTGGAATACAGTGGTCAGCTATTGTTCCAGAAGGAAGGACTCTCCAGGAGCCAGGTGGCTACTATTTCACAGTCAGGTGTAATTATTAATGTCCATTTTAGTGATGGCAATTTCCCTCAAATTGCTCAGTTTGAGCTTTTACTCCTACGTGGGCTAATTTAGATATAAAGTCATAAAAATGATGTGAGTTAACTCTAAGAGATCATTTTCTTAAGGACATGTTGAATAAAGGCACTGCCTAAGCCACCATCATGTTGAAGCAGAAAGCACTGAAAGTGAATCTCAAAATAAATCATCAGGAGAGACAAGACATGTGAATGTTTCCTGAGTTACAGAAATGTGCTTGTTAATGAGAGCTCAGTCCCTGGTCTGTCTTTGGTCAGCTAATCTCAGGCAGAGAAATGGAGTGTTATCATTGATCACTCAGTTCGAAAGAAAAATAATCAAACCGCATTCTGTCAATGTGCTCACTGCTCTGATAAACTCTGCCTGAAACACACTCAGGACAGGGCTGGGATTATTCACCATGTTATTCACTGTCAGAAACCCTGCTGTCATTCATAACTTCCTGGGTGATACGTGATGAAACTGGTCACCGTGAAGACTGGGACAAGGAACTGAAGGACTGTCAATCCTGTTGGAATCATACTCCAGCTAAAAGACAGAACTCTCTGGAAAGCACAGAAAGAACAATGATGGTGGCAAAGTTACTGGGTAAGTAATGCTAATTCCATAGGCATACATGCTCAAATCCTCCCATGGCTACCGACCTAAATCTGGAAGCATAATGTGATTTTCAGTAATGGTGGCCATGAATCAATTGATGATTGCCATTTTAAATCCCCACTGGGTTGACTCATACCGGTTTGGGGGTGGGAAGTTAAATCTGGACTCTTAGCTAGTCCAGCTCCAGACCCACAGCAGTGTGGTTGACTCATAATTGCCCTTTTGAAAAGCCCACTCAGTTTAAGGGCAATTAGGGATGTGCAGCAAAGTTTGGCCTGGCCAACGAAAGATGAAAAAAATAGAAAGCCTCAGAAAAGTTTAAAACATCATGTTTCTTTCCCAATATACAAAACTGAATGGTAAAGCTCTTTGGAACTACATATGTTCACTGTGAGGGAACAGACACCTTCAAGCTACTGTTCTAGAATTCAAGGCTGGAATTCTAAATACAATCAACCAAATTGCACAAGATCAGAACAAACAATTGGCTGAATGAAGGCAAACCTGCATTGGGCAATAAACATAGTCTCAGTGCTTTTATTGTTACCTTTACAACGTGGGTTTAATTCAGCAGAAAGCATGGGTGGCACACTATTAACACAACATAAATTTAATTATTAGAAGATTTTCATACAGACTCCTTTAACGTTAGGCTGCCAGTATGCTTCCGAAGCCAGGAAATGAAGATTGACAGTGGTTGTCTAAAGGGAAGTAGAGATTTTAACTTCTATATTGGGGAGACCAAATGCAAGTTCAAATGCTGGTTCATGGAGCATCTGCGTTCTGCACGCACTAACCAACCTGACCTTCCTGTTGCCATCCATTTTAATTCCCCCTCCCACTCCCCCGGCGATATGTCCATCTTTGGCCTCCTCCGCTGTCAGACTGAGGGAAGACAGAAACTGGAGGAACAACACCTGATCTTTCACCAGGGGAGCTTACAGCTCAATGATCTCAATATTGACTTCACCACCTTCAAAGTCCCTCCTCCCCAGCCTGATCCTATGTCCATCCCTGCCCCTCGTCCTCACCTCCCTAACCTAACCTAACCTCTCCATCTTCCTACCCACCTATCACCATCCCATTTACCCTTACCCCTGCCCCACCCTTCTCCCTTGATTTATTTCTGGCTTCCCCCTCTCCCCCCTCCCAGTCTTGATGAAGGGTTTTGGTCTGAAACGTTGACATTGCTGCTCCTCGGGTGCTGGCTGACCTGCTGTGCTCTTCCAGCTTCACATCTATTGATTTTCACTTTAGCCTTTGGCAACTTCTTGTTAATTTTTGCAGGGACCCAGCTCCATCCGTCGCCACTTTGTTCACCCACGGAGAGTGAAGAGGAATTTGAAAGCAATGGTCATGGTAAGCTGTGAGAATGTACCTCCACCAGTAGGAAATCCATTTTCTGAGCTACACACATCGAGAGGAAGATGAACAGCAGGAGGCGTGAAGCCGTGGTCACACTCTGGTGGTGCACTGCAACATGACACATTGACCCCAGACCAGCTTTCTAGGGGAGAACCTCCAAAGTCACATTTTCTTGAAAAAACGTTTGCTTGTAGGATCATTCCAGACTTATACAAGTCCAAACAGAGCAGGTTTGCAAATGCTTAGACATTCTGAAGCTTGTTCAAGGATACTATCACAGTTTAACTGACCAATAATTTGGAGCCTCCCATTAGCTACACTGCTGGGTCAGACCTTATCTTTGTAAACATAAGTATGCAGGGTTATCTGGGGTCAAATAGGCGGAATCTCTATATTAATATCCACCAAGGTAACTGACCTATTAATAATATCCTGAGTTATATGGAAATTGATGGCTTAAACAATAATTTGTCACTGAGAGTCAATTTGTTTCTGACCTTACACAAAACATATATTACCTTGGAGGTAACTCAATCTAAATAAGCTAGCTTTACCCCTGCCTTCCCAAAGCCACTCCTCACCCAGGCTCTTTCGTTGTTTCAATTGCAGACATTGTTATTTTGCTCCTGCCACCCCACTACGTCTCTTTCAGTTTCCTATTTTGCCTCAATAAAATAGACCATTCATTCTGAATTAATCTGTTGGTTTTATGAGTGTCCCTCAGTTACTGTATTGTGCTTATTTTCTCCAAAGGACACTAAAAGCCACATTAATGATGGAGAATGTTTCCACTTGTGGAGTTGTCCAGAAATAGCAGGTTTCATAATAAAAGCCCTCCCTATTGTGACAGCGGTGAGGAGGAATTCCTCCCTCACAGGATCATTAATCTTTGTAATTCTCGACCTCTGAGAGCAGTCATCAGAGGCTGGGTCATCAGATAAAAGGCTGAGTTAGAGAGACTTTTCTTTTTACAAGAGAGTCAAAGTTGTAGAGGGGTGAATGGGAAACAGGAAAGTGCAGTTAAACCCACAATCAGATCAGCCATGAGCATATCAAATGGTAAAACAGGCCCAAGGGGGCTAATTTCTGATCCTGTTACTTATGTTCACATTAACAAGCTGAATGACTCAGATTTGTTGGAGCAATAAATTCTATGGTTTAACTTACAGGCACTAGGTTATGAAGCAGTATATCTGAATACATGAGCTATTAACTAAGCAGTAACCATATGCTATTACTCCTATAGGAAGGATGTTGTGAAACTTGAAAAGGTGCAGAAAAGATTTACAAGGATGTTGCCAGGGTTGGAGGGTTTAAGCTACAGGGAGAGGCTGAACAGGCTGGGGCTGTTTTCCCTGGAGCGTCGGAGGCTGAGGGGTGACCTTATAGAGGTCTATAAAATCACGAGGGACATGGATAGGGTAAATAGGCAAAGTCTTTTCCTCAGGGCCAGGGTGTCCAAAACCCCAGTTTAAGGTAAGATGGAAAAAATTTAAATGGGACGTTTTCATGCAGAGGGTGGTGCGTGTATGGAATGAGCTGCCAGAGGAAGTGGTGGAGGCTGGTACAATTGCAACATTTAAAAGGCACCTGGATGGGTATATGAATAGGAAGGGTTTGGAGGGATATGGACCCTTTACCTTTCCAATAGGAGGGGTCACAGTTTGGTGGATGCCTCCAAACTCAAGAGTACAAAAATATTTGTGCCACATTATGATTATTTTAGCAGAATTTTTTTTTGGCAAATAAGTATCCTGGATGGAACTGACATGATGTAATTTGCACGCAGAAATGGGATTGCACTTTATGTTATCATGGAGTAGAGTGCAGCGAAGATAAATCATTCTGGAAGTCAGAAAATATTTTAAAGGATGTTGCCAGGGTTGGAGGGTTTGAGCTACAGGGAGAGGCTGGATGGGCTGGGGCGGTTTTCCCTGGAGCGTCAGAGGAAGAGGGGTGACCTTATAGAGGTTTATAAAATCATAAGGGGCATGGATAGGATAAATAGGCAAAGTCTTTTCCCTTGGGTGGGGGAGTCCAGAACTAGAGTGCATAGGTTTAGGGTGAGAGGTGAAAGATATAAAAGGGGCCTAAGGGCAAGGTTTTCACAGGGAGGGTGGTGTGTGCATGGAATGAGCTGCCAGAGGAAGTGGTGGAGGCTGGTACAATTACAGCATTTAAAAGGAAGGGTTCGGAGGGATATGGGCCAGGTGCTGGATAATGGGATGAGATTAGGTTAGGTTATCTGGTCAGCATGGGCGAGTTGGATTGAAGGGTCTGTTTCCAGGCTGTACATCTTTATGACTCTTTGCCTAACAGCACTGATTCTGGCACAGAGAGACATTTGAGTCCTAGTTGGTGCAGAACAGCTTCCGGGTACAACTGTACAGGCACCAATTCAAACAGTTTGCAGTACGGGGCAATTCAACAAATGAACATCGTTAATTCTTCTGTCCTTTAGATTTAAAAAAAAAGCAGCTGCTAAACAAACCAGGACTTCTTCGATACCATGTGAGCACTTTCTGACCCATCATTGCAGTGGTATTTCAACTCCTAAATATGACAAGAACAGCTGGACAAATGACTGTCTTTCACTTAAATACACTGGGTGCATCTATTAGTGTGTTTATACGTTCACTATATTTCAGAGTCAGCTTTCTCTAACGGCACATTAAGTACACACAGATATCCCACATCTACTTTGTACAGCTATATTTTACCATGGCTGGTTTACATGGAGGGAAGCATTTGCAGCATATATAAACACTGAGATGCACGAAAGGGGACAAAGATACCCCATGTACATAGTTCGGAGGTCTTCTATCAATATTTTGACACAGTGTAAAAATGAGAAAGTGCAGTCCTATAAAAGTCCTTTGACAGTGCCATGAAGATAGAGTTGGTGTGGTCTTTTCACATAAACATCAGCTAATTCTCCCTAATGTTAGACAAGAAATATCCTTCAAGATATGGTTTAATTTGAACCACTGAAGTTCATATTGATCATTCAGTTCTGAAGAGTGGAAGAGGTTAATGAACAATTATAACAATAACTAATTCAAAAATGAATGAGTTCTGGTACTGGGCAATAGTGCCT
The DNA here is from genome assembly GCF_004010195.1 of Chiloscyllium plagiosum. Lineage (NCBI taxonomy): Eukaryota > Metazoa > Chordata > Chondrichthyes > Orectolobiformes > Hemiscylliidae > Chiloscyllium > Chiloscyllium plagiosum. Next base: position 3,429,229 of record NC_057725.1, read on the forward strand.
TCACCTCCATCTCACAAATAGCGTCACACTTTCCTCCTGGGGACCCTGCAGCCTTCAGGACTCAATACCAAGTTCAATTATTTTCTTGTTTTATCTACAACCACATCCCAGGCCCGGTTATCACATGGGCTGTTTTCACCACACCCATTCTCACCTACTCATGGTCCCTTTATCAGTTTTTCTCTCTCCCTGGCTTACCATTATCCATCCCTTTGTTTGCCTTTCCAACTTTGTTGCTCTCTCTCTCTCTCTGGGCCCTGTCTTCATCTATCCATGTAGCCCTCCTTCCCTGCCTTCAGCATATATTGGACCATTCCCTAGGTGCTGAAAGTTCTAAAGAAATATCACTGGACCTGAAACATTACCTCTGCTTTCTCTCTACAGATGCTGCTAGACCTGCTGAGCTTCACCAGTAATTTCTGTTTTTGTTTCAGATCTCCAGCATCCTCAGCTTTATTACCCCGTAGTTCACTTATCTGCTCTATAGCTTCACAGTTCTTTTCTGTATGGAGCTTCCTGCTATCTCTGTCTGTTTTCTTCCTCTAACTCTTTGTGACCTGGGAGCTGTTCTCTCGCAACTCCTTAACTATTTGAGTGACCTATCAATGAATGTGCAACAAGCCTTGTCCCTAAAGCTGAGATGATCTAAATCCCTTAGCCAATATTGGAACATTAATCAACCCCTTGGAGGTGTCTGTTACATGAACATTACAGTGCTCAGGAGAAAGTGAGGACTGCAGATGCTGGAGAGTCAGAGTCGAAAAGAGTGGTGCTGAAAAGTGCAACGTCTGAAGAGCAAGCATGTCAACGCTTCAGGCATAAGCCCTTCATTAAGAATGCATCGCTAGGCAGTATTTATTGTCCATCCCTAATTGCCCAGAGGACAGTTGTGGGTCTGGAGTCACATGTAGGCCAGACCAAGTAAGGATGGCAGTTTCCTTTCCTAATGGACATTAGTGAACCAGATGGGCTTTCCCCCCAACAATCAATTCATGGTCATCATTAGAATATTAATCCCAAACTGTTTTTAAAAGTTGAATTCAAATTCCACCAGCTGCCGTGGCAGGATTTGAACCCAGGTCCCCAGATTAACAGTCCAGCAATAATACCACTAGGCCATTGCCTCCCCTTTTATATCTGACACAAATCATGAGGAAAAGTTGGGAAATAATTGCACTGTGTTTGAACACCTCACAGAAGAGATCAAAAGCAAATAAAACAAAGTCAGATGCAGTTGCATTCTTGGAAACCCACTCACTCCTCTCATTCCAACTTTAGTGGCACTGTGGGACATTAAACCTTATTAAAACCGATCACGGGGTTCTGTTTTGGTGAGTTAATGTTGGAACTACTTCAAGAGCCATTCTGTCACGGACTGCATCAACAACCGCTTGTGATTTCACTTCTTTCTCTTGCTTTACATTTCCCTGGATTTGAGAATCTGCACTCCACACCTGACAAGCACAACTCCAGCTTCTCTCCAAATCAGGACTGCTCCTGGATTTGCTGGACTCTACTCCAGCTCCATTGCTGTAAGCAATTGCTGCTTGTGGGCATTCAGCCTCCATAATCAACTGTACTATTGCCTCAGCTAGTTATTATGCAGAAGCTCACAAACTCTCATATTTAATGACCACCAACTCATAGAACCTCTTGTTTTTGCTCAAGAGGAAGTGCTGTGAAGGTTTAGCACATTGAATCCTGGGATGGCAGGGCCAACATACTAGGAGAGGTTGAGTCCATGAGGATTGTATTCACTGGAGTTTCAAAGAATGAGGGGGAATCTCATAGAAACCAATACAATTCTAACATGGCTGGACAGGCTAGATACAAGAGGGATGTTCCTGATTGTGGGATTTCTCCAATCAAGGGTCACAGCTTAAGGATAAGGGCAGCACGGTGACTCAGTGGTTAGCACCGCTGCCTCACAGCACCAGGGTCCCAGGTTCGATTCCATCCTCGGACAACTGTCTGTGTGGAGTTTGCACGTTCTCCCCATGTCTGTGTGGGTTTGCTCCGGTTTCCTCCCACAGTCCAAAGATGTGCAGGTCAGGTGAATTGGACATGTTAAATTGCCCATAGCGATAGGTGCATTAGTCAGAAGGTGGTGGGTTACTCTTCAGAGGGTCGGTGTGGATTGGTTGGGCCGAAGGGCCTGTTTCCACATTGTAGGGAATCTAATTAATCTAAACCTCTTAAGACTGAGATGAGGAGAGATTTCTTCAATCAGCCTGTGGAAATCACTCCCACAGAAAGTGGTCGAGACCAAAACGTTATTTTCAAGAAGGTCCACATAGCTTTGTGGTTAAAGAGATGAAGGGATATGGGCGGGGATAGGGGCAGGATTAGGATAATGAGCTAGATGATCAGCCATGATCCTACTGAATGGTGGAGCTGGATCGAGGGCCTGAATAGCCTACTTCTATGTTTCCTGGGTTGTGACAGCACATACCTAACCAACTGTTCTTGTCTTCGTATCGAGTCCTAATTAGTTGGAACCAATGTGCTTTTTAAATTCACTCACAGGGTGTGGGCATCACTGGCTGGGCCTGCATTTGTAGCCCATCCTTGGTTTCCCCTTGAGAAGGTGGAGGTGAGCTGTCCTCTTGAACTGCTGCAGTCCATGTGCAATGGGTAGGCCCACAATGCCCTTAGGGAGAAAATTGCCAGATTCCCACAGAAGGAACGGTAATATATTTCCACATTAGGATGGGGAGTGGCTTGAAGAAAAGCTTCCAGAGGGTGGTGCTCCATGTATCTGTTGCCCTTGTCCTTTAGTTAGAAGTGGTTGGGGTTTGGAAGGCGCTGTCTAAATACCCTTGGTGAATTTTGCAGTTATTGCTTGGCATTTGTGAGGCATGAATATTACCAGACATCCGTTTGTCCAAACCAGGATATTGTCTAGTTCTTGTTGTCTCTCAACCACCAGTAAAGCATCATCTCATTAAAGAGAGGGAGGAAGGGAAAGCATTGCTTTACTGATCTGTTAGAAACACCATAAGACCATAAGACACAGGAGCAAAAATTCTCAACCCCATTTCTCAACCCCATTTTCCCGCTTTCTCCCCATAACCCATGATCAGAGATAGAATGTATCTATCTTTGTCTTTAATATACTCAATGAACTGGCATCCATTGCCTTCTGTGGTAATGAATTCCACAGATTCTCTCCCTCTGGCTGAAGAAAGTTTTTCTTGTCTCTGTTCCCTTTACTCTAAGGCTTTGCCCTTGGGTCCCAGTCTCTCCTACCAATGGAAACATCTTCCTAACATCCACTCTATCCAGTCCATTCAGTATTCTGTATGTTTCAATTAAATCCACCCTCATTCTTCTAAACTCCATCGAGTATAGACCCTCATATGTTCCTCATATGTTAAGCTTTTCATTCCTGGGACCATTCTCGTGAACCTCCTCTGCACACGCTCCAGGGTCAGTACATCCTTCCTGAGATGCGGGGCCCAAAACTGCACACAATCCTCCAAATGTGGTCTGACCAGAGCCTTACAGAGCCTCAGAAGTACATATATTCAAGTCCTCAAAATAAATGCCATCATTGCATTTGTCTTCCTAACCACTAACTCAACCTGAAAGTTCATCTCGACAGAATCCTGGACTAGGACTTTCAAATCTCTTTGTGCTTCAGACTTCTGAATTTTTGCCTCATTTAGAAAATAGTCCATGCCTCTATTCTTTCTAGCAAAGAGCATGACCTCACACTTTCCCATGTTGTACTCCATCTGCCACTTCTTTGCCCACTCTCCTAACCTGTCCAAGTCCTTCTGCAGCATCCCCATCTCCTCAATGCCACCTGTCCCTCTACCTATCTTTAGAACATAGAACATAGAACATAGAACAATACAGCACAGAACAGGCCCTTCAGCCCTCGATGTTGCGCTGACCTGTAAACTATTTTCAGCTCATCCCCCTACACTATCCCATCATCATCCATGTGCTTATCTAAGGATTGTTTAAATCTCCCTAATGTGGCTGAGTGCCTACATTAGCAGGTAGGGCATTCCACACCCTTACCACTCTCTGCGTAAAGAACCTGCCTCTAACATCTGTCTTAAATCTATCACCCCTCAATTTGTAGTTATGCCCCCTCGCACAAGCTGACATCATCATCCTAGGAAAAAGACTTTCACTGTCTACTCTATCTAATCCTCTGCTCATCCTGTATATCTCTATCAAATTCCCTCTTGGCCTTCTTCTTTTCGATGAGAACAGACCGAAGTCTCTTAGCCTTTCCTCATAAGACCTTCCCTCCAGATCAGGCAACATCCTGGTAAATCTCCTCTGCACCTTTTCCAATGCTTCCACATCCTTCCCGAAATGTGGCGACCAGAACTGTACACAATATTCCAAGAGTGGCTGCACCAGCGTTTTGTATAGTTGCAGCATGATATTGCGGTTCCGGAACTCAATCCCACTACCAATGAAACCTAACACACCATATGCCTTCTTAACAGCACTACCAACTTGGGTAGCAACTTTGTATCATCTGCAAACCTAGCCAGAATGCACTCAGTTCCTTCAACTAGATCGTTAATGTATAAAGTAAAAAGTTGTGGTCCCAACATGTGGCATATAGAATCATACAGGTGGCATAGAGTGAAATAGTTGAATCTTTTATTGTTGTTGGACTTGCTCCATAAGTATGACGATATTTTAAGATGGATTTATAGTTAAGTTCATCGGGACAAAATAGTGCGGAGATGCGAACCAGATGTGATGAAGACTTTACAACCTTACATGATTTTTGTTTTAATATGTTGTTCGTGTATACTGCAAAGTCCTGGCTGGGGAAATTACATTTTTTTTAAATTAAATTAAAAACTGCTTTATAGAAGAGAAAAATAACTCACATTTATGAATACCTTTCATAACCTTGTGATGTCTGACATATAACTCCTGTTGAAACATGATAGATCATTGGTGCTTTATACAAGAACCCACTAACGCCAATGCGACATTGACAATGTAATCTGCATTTCTTCAGTTGTTTTGATTAGTAAGTAATTGACAATACCATGAGGAGCACTCACTGACCATGTGAAAAACCATGTGGTTCAGTCCTTCCTGTACACCGAGGGTAGCTGGAAGTTCATTATAACATCCGCTCAAAAGGTCTACAGGAAGCGACCAGGAAGCCAATTAATTTGTCAATGTATGTGAGTCAGGGAGTGATCTTGGGTCTTGGGTTTCTTAATGAAGGCTGGTGGCATAAACGTGGCGTCCATTCCATTCGATATTTTAGTTGTGATCTGTTTGGAGTCTTCAAGATGGTGAGTGATAGGACATTTATTAATGATTTGGATAATGGTATGGAAAAGCATGCTTCTAAACTTCCTGATGATGCAAAGTTAGGCAGCATTGTAGACAGTGTAGATGATAACGTAAAGCGTGTTTTGAGAAGATTTGTAGCTCAGGTTGAGGTTTTGGATGTAGGTTTGCTCGCTGAGCTGAAAGGTTCATTTCCAGATGTTTCACTACCTTACTAGTAACATCTTCAGTGGACCTCATGCCAAGCAATGCTGAAAATTCCTGCTTTACATTTAAATATTTGCGTTTCTTTGGGTTGGTGATGTCATTTCCTGTGGTGATGTTATTTCCTGTGGTGAAGACACTTCCTGTTCCTTTTCTCAAGGGGTGGTAGATGGCGTCTAACTCGATGTGTTTGTTGATAGAGTTCCGGTTGGAATGCCATGCTTCTAGGAATTCTCGTACGTGTCTCTTTTTGGCTTGTCCTAGGATGATGTGTTGTCCCAGTCGAAGTGGTGTCCTTCCTCATCCATATGTAAGGATACTAGTGATGACGATGTAAACTTATAAAGGGATATTGATAGATTATGTGAATGGGCAAAATTGTGGCAGATGGAATTCAACATGATCAAATGTGAGATTATCCAATTGGGACTGAAAAAGGATAGATCAGGATGCTTTCTAGATGGTTTGAAGTTAAAAGACAGTTGGGGTTTCAATTGCATAGAGCTTTAAAATGTCAGGATCAGATGCAGAAAATTCCAAAAATGCTTATGGAATGCTGGCCTTTACATCTCAAGGAGTGGAGTACAAGGATGCAGTTGTTATGCTGCAGTTATACAAAACCCTGGTCACTTGGTTATCACATGGAGCGCTGTGCGCAGATCTAGGCACCACACCTTAGGAAGGGTACATTGGCCTTGGAGGGAGTACAACATAGGTTTATATGATACCTGGAGTTCAGGGGTTAAGTTACAAGGAAAGATTATACAAATTGTGTTCATTTACTCTAGAATGTAGGAGGTTATAGGGTGATCTGATTGAAGTCTTCAAGAGATTAACAGGAAAAGACAGAGAAGGTAAAGGTAAACTACTCTACTGATTGGAGATTCTAGAACTAGTAGACATAGTCTAAAAATTAGGGTCAAACCATTCAGGAGAGATGTTAGAAAGCACTTTGGCAAACAAAGGATGGGAGAGGTTTGGAACTCCCTTCCATAACTGGTAATGGATGCTGGATCAGTTGTTAATTTTAAATCAAAGATAAGCTTTTTGTTAGGCAAAGGTTTTAAGGAATCTGGGCCAAAGGCAGGTGGATGGAGTTATGCCAAAGATCACACTGAATGGTGGTACAGGCTCAAGGGGCCTACTCCTGTTCCTGTCGAGGTAAAAACAATGACTACAGATGCTGGAAACCAGAGTCTAGATTAGAGTGGTGCTGGAAAAGCACAGCAGGTCAGGCAGCATCCGAGGAGCAGTAAAATCGATGTTTTGGGCAAAAGCCCTTCATCAGGAATTTCTATCTTCCGACAGTATACAGAGAAAATGCTTTAATATTTATTGTGGTACAGTGGTAGTGTGGAGAGAGAAACAGAGTTAATGTTTACAGTCAGTGACTATGGACTCTGAAGGGTCACTGTCTTGAAACATTAACTCTGTTTTCTCTCCACAGATGCTGCTAGGCCTCCTGAGCTTCTCCAGCAATTCCTGTTTTGTTTGAAATCTTCATAACATTGTCAATGAGTTTGGTGATTAAACATCCTATGAAGAATGTAGTGAGCTTGTATGTTTCAGTGCTGCATGATATTATACTTGTTAACTTATAATGATCCCAACTCGACTAGCATCGGGAAAATACGACCTAGTGTGAGACAACTCAGAAATGTTCAAACCAAATACAGGGTAATTTCAGAATGATGTCGTGGCTAAATTCAGAGGACAAGTTGCATACACTTGGCTCATATTCCTTTGAACACAGAAGATTGATGAGTGATCCAACTAAGGCTAAAGGATGTGTTAATGTAGAGAAAGGGAAAGAACTTCCACTGTTGGAGGAAATGAATAGCAACAGAACAGTTACAAATTATTTTCCCCAAGACATCACAGATGAGCCCTTGAAACAACATAGCAAGGTTTAAATTCTTGGATCACTGGGGTATGTTTTGTGGTCAGCATAAATTCTACAAGAGAGATGGTTTGCACCTTAATTGGTTAGGGACCAGCATTCTGGCAAGCAGGTTTGCTACTGCAACACAGCTACGTTTAAACTAAGTAGCGGGGGGGGGGGGGAGAAAACTGGTTTTTTAAGAAGGAATTGGAGGGTAGCCGCATTAATCTCTTCAAATCAGTTAATGTTGCACTGATCCAAATATAGACTAAATAGTTCCATTGAATGGAGATTTTCATAAGATTACCCAAACAGTTACATATTCTGTGTTAAATTCGAAATTATCTCAGTAAACATCAGGAACTAATACTGTTGCATGCTAACTACAAGGAAATAAATGAATGCACCAATTTTGACTTTTATGAAGGAAAGTGGCTATTTGTTAGGTCATTTTTTGAAATTAGAAAATTGCCCTGTTTCAAATTCCCAGAACATGTGGCAGTTGTTGAGAAACAATTTGATCAGATGTAGGATAATCTGTCTTTTGAGTATCCAGTTTACTAGAAGCAATATACTAATCAATCCCAAATTTATTTAAGTCACTGAATTCTTAATCACAATCAGAGAGACATCTGGAAATTGCTATATCAAGAATTGAAGAAGTACTTTCTGTTCACTATCAAACCATTAAGTAACAACAGAAACTGTTAACTTTTTACTTCAGGCCTGTTCTAAAAGGCAATATATTAAGATCATTCAAATTATTTCTAGTATACATAATTTCAAGTGCTTTTGGACTGTCAATTTCGTGATTCTACATAATCATCATTTCTGTACCAGATCAGAGACTATAAAATTTACATGATAAAGTGATTATTGGAATACAGAGAATACCATTCTAGATTGAATCAGCCTCTCAAATGAGACAAAACAAAACCTGAGCTCTCCAACAGTCGACTGGGTATAAACATCACAAAACATATTACGATCCCAACCTCAATTCCAGATCTCTATACATTGAAACAGGAACAGGCTATTCAGTTCATGAAACCTATTTCATCATTCAATTAGATCATGGTTGAACCTCTAATATCTTTAATTATGAACCTTTGTTCCATAATCCCTTGGTACCATTATCCAACAAAAAAACTGCTAATTTATAAAGTGATCCTCGCATGTATAGACTTATTTTCCAAATATTTTCAAAAAGGTATCAACGTTTCTAATGATAACTCAAAAAGATCAACTTATGAAACTATCATGAGTGAAAGCATCAAAATCACAGAAAGAGGACCACAGTAATTTTGCTCTTATAATCATTTAGGGACAATTGATAAGAACAGCTCAATCTAAAATGAGATCAGGGATCTGAAACAAGACATGATGCTTCAAATATCTGCTTCATAAATAAAACCGTTTTCATCAATGTATCAATATATCTTAGCAACAGTGGCAGAAAAAAAAGGACACACTGAATCCAACAGCCAGCTGTTCATTTCAAAGCTCCAGATTGCTAAATCAACTTCTTCATTGAAATATCAAATATTCTGTTGTGACCTCATTTTTTGCCATGACTTTTGCATTTCAGTTTTATATAGAAACGTACACATGGGCTTCCTATCAAAAGAGAGTACCTAAAGGCACAATGCAGGAGATGACCTAATTCGACTGTGTAGTAAAGAATACAGGTCTTCACAATGAAAAGCTGTTAATGGTTATTTGATCACAGTTCATGCTTTGAAGAAGACAACAAATGTTTGAGCAAGTGACGTCAACTCTACACCTGGTGACTTCAGCCAGCTAAAATGTTTTTAGGTCAAGTCTATCAACCCACAGTGCCAGAGTTTAAACAAAACCTTTGTATCAGTGGTGAACCACTAATCCAGGTTTGAGTAATTCAGCAGTTTTAACAATTCCAACATGATTTCACACTTGATGGTTAGCTTGTTTACAATTACTGTCACTAGTCTCCAGTAGAATGTCAGTGAAAACAAACTTTTTACATTAATTTTGACCAGGCTCATTTATACTTTAAAAAGACACTGCAATAGACATGTTCTTAGGCTAAATTAGAACACAACATGTGAACACACACATGAATATGTGATAGAAGAAACACATTTAAATAATTACATAATCTTTACTTAGGGAGCACATTAGTGTTTATACTTTTGAATTGTCATAGAAAAATTTGAAGTGCTGCCGCTAAACTTATTTAGTGTATGGATTTGGAAAATTCTCCAAACTAACCACTCCCTTAGCAAAGCTGGTCCACAACAGATACAACACTGGCGCTGACCTGACAATATTAAAAAGTGCCTAGCATATATGAAGCAAATTCAACAAGGCTAATAACTGCCTTATCAGTCTACTCTCGACTGTCAGCAAGAGAGATGAAAAGGGTGCTATCAGGTAGCACTTATAAAAGAATAACCTGCTTACTGATGCTCAGTTTGTGTTCCACTAGAGCTGCTCAGCTCCTGGCTTGCTCTAAACACAGTCAAAAGTGCTGAGTTCCAGAGGTGATGAAGTAGTGACAGCTCTTGTGATCAAGGCAGCATCGTGAGGGCTACCACTGCGCAGAAACACCAACACATTCCACCCCTTAAATTCACCTGGACCATTTTTGACACCTTTTTCCCCTTCCTGGACCTCTCCATCTCCATCATTAGGTGAGTGGTCTGATGCATGGCAGATGCAGTTTAATGTGGATAAATGTATGGTTATACACTTTGGTGGCAAGAACAGTAACGCAGATTACTACCTAAATGGAATCAATTTAGGTAAAAAGGCAGTACAGAGAGATCTGGGTGTTCTTGTACACCAGTCAATGAAGGCAAGCATGCAGGTACAGCAGGTAGTGAAGAAGGCTAATAGCATGCTGGCCTTCATAACAAGAGGGATTGAGTATAGAAGCAAAGAGGTGCTTCTGCAGCTGTACAGGGCCCTGGTGAGACCACATCTGGAGTACTGTGTGCAGTTCTGGTCTCCAAATTTGAGGAAAGACATTCTGGCTATTGAGGGAGTGCAGCTTAGGTTCACAAGGTCAATTCCTGGATTGGCGGGATTACATTACACTGAAAGACTGGGGCGACTGGGCTTGAAATACCCTTGAGTTTAGAAGACTGAGAGGGGATCTGATTGAGACGTATAAGATTATTAAAGGATTGGACACTCTGGCAGCAGGAAACATGTTTCCGCTGATGGGTGAGAGCTGAACCAGAGGACACAGCTTAAAAATACGGGGTAGACCATTTAGGACAGAGATGAGGAGAAACTTCTTCACCCAGAGAGTGGTGACTCTGTGGAATGCTCTGCTCCAGAGGGCAGTGGAGGCCCAGTCTCTGGATTCATTTAAGAAAGAGTTGGATAGAGCTCTCAAGGATAGTGGAATCAAGGGTTATGGAGATAAGGCAGGAACAGGATACTGAGGAAGGATGATTAGCCATGATCATACTGAATGGTCGTGCAGGCTCGAAGGGCAGAATGGCCTACTCTTGCACCTATTGTCTATTGTCTATTGTCTATAACATAGCAAGATGATGGGCCAAGTTCTAAGATATAGAGCAATATGGATGTTTGATAACCAGCATGCCCATGATGGACCAAAGGGCCATTTACCATGTTGTATAAGCTCTATGATACTTTACATTGGAGTTCAGCCACTCAGGAGTGAGATCAGAAGGAGCAGATGAATAGAACACTCCTCAAAAAGCTAGAGCAATTATAGCTGTCAAGACCAAGTTGATCGATAGATATTTACTGGATGAGGGTATTAGTTAACTCAGAGAAATGTCAGTAAAACGGAACTGAAATCCAGATCAGTCCTGAGTCACGATCTAGTCGAATGACAGACCAGGCTCAAGAAGCTGAATAGCACGCTCTTCTTCCTAACGTTCCTGTATTGTGAAATAGGCAACAAGAAACCTGTCATTGCACTTCTACAGGTTTCTTAAAGCTCAAGAGGGCATAGAAGATAACTGTTAGAGTTCACCAAAACATTCATTAAAAGTGAATTAACATTAACTAATAAGAATCCAATATGTCAGTACTAACACTTGAAAAATATCTGATATTCAGTATCAGGGTTGGATTTGCCTTCAGACAAGTTGTTTTTATTCATTCATGGAATGCGGGTGTCACTGTCTGGGTCAGCATTTATTGCCCATCTCTAAATGTCCAGACAGCAGTTACAAGTCAACCACATTGCTGTGGGTCTGGAGTCACGTGTAGGCCAGACCAGGTAAGGATGGCAGTTTCCTTCCCGAAAGGACATTCGTGAACCAGGTGAGATTTTCCAATAATTGACAATGGAATCACAGTCATTGTTAGACCTTTAATTCTAAATTCTTTATTGAATTTAAATTCTCCCATCTACCATGGCGGGATTCAATCCCAGGTCCCCAAACATTACCTGGGTCTCTGGATAAAGGTCCAACAATAATACCCCTTGACCATCACCTCCCCCGTAAATGGGCATTAATTGCCCACACTAGGGCCTCAATTTGTGGCAGAGCTGGCAGGCTGACCTCAAGCCTTCCCACAATGCATTCAACTAGATGTTGGACTCACCATCTCCCTGATTAATTCCCCATCACCAAACTCACTACAGGGGAGGATACTCAATTTCACCCAATATGACTAAGCTCCTGAAAACATAGAAACATAGAAACATTCAGCCCTTCAAGCCTGTCCCACCATTTAACACCATCATGGTTGTTCCTCTATTTCAACACCATATTCCTGCTTTCTTCCTTGTTGCCTTTAAAATCTAAACATCTAAACATACGGGACAACTCTTTCACACAGAGGGTGGTACGTGTATGGAATGAGCTGCTAGAGGATGTGGTAGAGGCTGGTACAATTGCAACATTTAAGAGGCATTTGGATGGGTATATGGGTTGGGATATCTGGTTGGCATGGACGGGATGGATTGAAGGGTTTGTTTCCATGCTGTACATCTCTATGACTCTATGGCTCTATTTATCCATCACATTCTATGTCAGTGACTCGACCTCCACAGTTCGCAGTGATAGAGAACTCCAAAGGGTCACCAGCCTCTGAGTGAAGAAATGTTCCTCCTGTCAGTGTTGAGTGGTCTCCCCTGTATCCTGAGACTGTGTCGCCTGATGTGAGACTTCCTGCTCAGGGGAAAACAATGGAATTAGCTACTTATCACATCTGAAGGCTGTTGGTCAGGCAGGGAGTATTTCCAATGACAGCCATTCATTCACATTTAAAGAATAAATCAAAGTAACTGGGTAATTAGCAGACTGAGCAACACCACAAGAATTCAATTATTTTTACAAAAACAAACTTTACTCTAAATTAGAAAGAATTAAATAGAGTAGGTACTATAACCTTGACATTGTGATATATCAAGATTTATGTTACCAACTCCATTGTACCTTTTGCTGCTCTTCCCTGCCCCACCCCAACCCTGAATGTTACCTTACTTTTTAAAAAAAATTCTTTCATAGGATCTGGACATCACTGACAAGACCAGTACATGCTGCCCATCTCTAATTTCCCTGTAAACTGATTGGTTCACAGGGTCATTTCAGAGGACACTTGAGATTCAGCCACGTTTCTGTGGGACTGGAGTCACATGTAGCCCAGACCTTTGAGTGTGTGTGTGTTTGTGTTTGTGTCTGTGACTGTGTGCATGCATGTGTGCATGTCTGTGTGTGTATGTGAGCATGTCTGTGAGTGTATCTCAGTATTGGTGTGAATGAGTGTGTGTATGTGTGTATGTTTGCATGCGTGCATGTCTGTGTGTATGTCTGTGTGTGCGTGCGTGTGTCCGCCTGTGTGTGTGCGCGCATGTGTATGTGCATGTGTCTGTGTTGCATGTGTATGTGTGTCTGTGCGTGTGTGTGTGTGGTCCTTGCATTAGCTTTCAGTTAAACAATACTCCAATTTATTTACCGACTTTATGTCTCTGTATGCCACAATCCCATCACAGAGCTGTCCCTGTGACTCCAGCCCACTGCCTTGGCTGGTGTAGGATGTTTTGATAGAAGCAATTCCACACACCAACCACTGGGTTTCAAAGTGAACCATGTTGGACCTAGAGATCACACCATCAGTGTGAGCAAAAGTAGAAACATGTTAAAAGGAAAATGGACTTTTGTAAATGAGTAATCTGTTCACTCAGCACTTGCTATTTTAACACATACATGCATTGTATGTACTGTTTGATGCTGATCAGAATCCCTTGTGAGACACTTCAAATGCTGCTTGTTCTCCAGTAAGTCACTACTTTGTTTTCATAGTTACAATTTTAGGGTCCTGTAAATGTAGGGTGTTTTTTGTTATCTGTTTCTTTTATCTGTGCTTCCATTCTGCATTCAGGCAGCAGGATCTGGATTCACAAAGAACATTCCTTCAAAATAGGGCACTGCTCCCATTGGCAATGAAAATAGCAGATTGTGAGGCAGGCCCACATTGGAAAGCAAAGGAAGTTTAGATCAAGGTCATAAATTCTTCTGTGAGTCAGATCAGTGTTATGCACATGGAGATGCCAGCATGGTTCATTTTAGGACAACAAACCATGGGAAAATCTGAGTGGGACGTGTAGAGTTGTTACTGAACCCCTTGAAACTATTTTTTAACTAATGGAAGCATTAACCAGTTAGGAATTAACTAACAGAAGTAATTCCACACTCTTTTCAAATATGAAATGTTACTCTAAGGGATTAGAATTTCTGTAAAGCTTACAAAGAAAAAGAACTTGCATTTTATTAATTATCATTCATGAAACGTGGGCGTCGTTGGCTGGGCCAGCATTTATTGCCCGTCCTTGTTGCCCCTTGAGTAAGTGCTAATGAGCTGTCTTCTTGAACCGCTGCAGTCCATGTTCTGTTGGTTGACCCACAATGCCCTTAGGGACGGAATTCCAGGATTTTACCCAGAGATAGTAAAGAAATGGTGATGTATTTTCAAGTCAGGATGGTGAGTGGCTTGAAGATGGTGGTGTTCCCATATATCTGCTGCCCTTGTCCTTCTGGATAGAAGTGGTCATGGATTTGGAAGGTGTTGTCTGAGGACCTTTGGTGAATTTCTGCAGCATATCTTATTGGTAGTACACTCTGCTGCTACTGAGTGTCAGTGGTCTGTCCTGGAAGTCAGTACTTTGTCCTGGAAGTCAAAATTCTCAGGTGCTATTGGAACTGCACTCATCCAGGCAAGTGGGGAGTATTCCATCACACTCCTGACTTGTACCTTGTAGATGGTGTATAGGCTTTGGGGAGTCAGGAGGTGAGTTACTCACAGCAGAATTCATAGCCTCTGGCAGCATTTGGAGCCACTGTGTGTATGTGGTGAGTCCAACTGAGTTTCTGATCAATGGTAACTCCAGGACCATCAAGGATTCAATGATGATAATGTTATTGAATGTCATGGGGTAATGGTTGGATTCTCTTTTGTTGGAGATAACATTTGTGTGGCGTGAATGTTACTTGTCACTTCTCATACCAAACTTGGGTATTGTCCAGATCTTGTTGCATTTAGATATGGACTGGGCCAGTGTCTAAGAAGTGGTGAATGGGCTGAACATTGTGCAATCATTGACGAACATCCCCTCGTCTCACCCTATGATGGAGGGAAGGTCATTGATGAAGCAGCTGAAGATGATTGGCCTTTTTATAGAATGTTTTGTAATAACATAAAATTCAAACATCTTTCACATCCAACAAAGTTGAATTGTTTGAATTGACTTCACTGATGTAGTGTAGCAGCATAGCAGCCAAACATATTTCAAATTGCAATACAAGAATGACCAGATGTTTCGATGCTGATAGAGTGCGAATTAGTGAGCGAGCCATGAGGGATAACTCTTCTCTTGAAGTGGTCCCACTCCAAGCAATCAGCCAACCAACCAAGATAGAGCCTCAGTTTGGCCTCTCATCTAAAAGACGGACCTCCAGTCCTCCTTCGGGACCACACCAAAGTATCAGCAATGGTTAGAGCTCACCAGTCTTTGACTTGGACCTGAATCCATAATTGTCCAATTCAGATACAAGTGTGCCGCTAACTGGGATATGGCCAGCCCTCAGCAGGTGTTCACCTCCGAACCCGGTCCTTTGGCTGCTCAAGACAAAAGTGTCTCATTATTTTAGCCAATCAGAGAATGCTGTGTGCTTCATTGAAAGAGAAGTGAAGGCAGGATAAGGTTCTTTCCCCATTGCAGACACCAGTCCATTAACGGTCACATTCAGTGCAGATCAAAGTGATCCAAATTCCAGGTGATCCCCAAAGATTTAATGGTTGTGATTCCCCTAATTCAAGTCAACAGCTTCCCAAAGGCTAAAAATGAGTTTGATTTTAAAGAGAAAACATATTCATGTCAGTCATTTCCAGCAACTTGTTCTAGGGATATGGACCAAACATAGGTAAATAGGGTTATTGGGAAATCTGGTGGGCATGGCTGAGTTGGACTGAAGGGTCTGTTTCTGTGCTGTGTAACTATGACTCCATGTCTTTCTGACACTAATCCCTTTTCTGGTCTAAGGCTCTTGCTCTTGGGTCAGAGAAAGGGAGAGTTCTGAAATGCCAGTGGACCAGCTGCATTGTCAGTATCTAATGCAGCAACTAACTTGATAACAATGTAATCAGGACTTTAAAACATACGCCAATAATGGCATTTCTTTTAAAAGGAATGCTTTGAATTCACACATTAATGCACAGAGTTGTGATATAGCCAAGCCAAAAGCAGAGGTGAGGCCAAACTGAGTCAGCGTGATTGTGAAGCAGAGAACAATGCTGCCTTTTTAATCTCACTTTCAATTTGGCAGATTTAAAAGCCGGTTAAAACTTGTGCAAAATGTGAAACCCTTCAGCTGAAATGCTTCAATCACAATCAATACCACAGTACAAAGAGCACCTGTCACAATAGAATCCAGTTACAAAGCTTCAACTACTAAGATGAGCTTTAGTGATTTATGACACTTTACAACACAGGGTCTGGGACAAGTATTTGTAGCAGGAGCATTTCCATATGATATGAATTTTATCTTTATTGAAAATAATGAAGCATCTGTTTAAAGTCAACCGCAAACTTAATGACAGGAAATTACCTATTTGATTAAAAGACCAGGATTGTAAAGTTTATGTCACATAATGATTTTCAATGGAGCGAAGGTTCAAAATATTATTGCAGTATCTTTGTCTTCACTTTGCCTTTTTACTAAATGATATCTTGTCATGACAACTCTGTCTTCTGCTTCTGTTCAGTAACATCTGGCATAATGAGGAAGGTGCCTAAATTTTCTCATGGATTTTTGAATCTTGATCTCTTCCAATTTCATTATTTGCTTGTCCTTCAATTACCTTTGTACAAAAGGTTACTTATGAAATATGTCAACTATGTGCAAGAGAAATGTTTGTTAATTGACTCCCACCACTGCTGCTGGCATCGCATCACATTTCACTGGATGTAAAGGAATTCACGATAGCTTCTCTTCAGATAATTGCCAGGAGACCGGAATTGCAAAGCAGTTATATTGTGTAAACAAATTTAATTTCTGATTGTAAATCTCAAACTTGTAGCAGTGCATCTCATCTCCAGCCTTCAAGAACCCAGGTGCTTAAAGCAGCGCAAGAGTGGGAAGCAAAAGGAACGTTGTCTGGGTGAGGTTACAGCACTTTGCTGATATTTGGTTCCACCTTGGGGACCCACCTTCCAGATAGACCAGTAATGTCCAAGACACCTTGAGGTTTGATCCTTGCTTGGCCTCCTGCAAACCTGCTGTTAAAAAGTTTCAAGAATTGTCTTTGTGCTGGGTCTGCCACTATTTATTATGATAAGTGAGCCCTGAGCATTTCAACAATTTGATTGGCTTATCCAGTCACTTCTGTACATGGGCTCAACTCAATCTGATCATTTCAAATTCATCTGCACTGCCTGAAAATGCATTGTAAGATGGTTCATAAAGTGCTTTCTAAAGAGGATTCAATATGTCAGAGGTAGCCATGCACATTGTGAGGTAAGAGCCCAGTGGTAACATCACTGTACTGGTAACCTAGATACCAATCTGAGGACCTGGTTCAAATCCTGTTACGGTAATTGGTGGCATTTGAATTCAAAAAAAGTCCGACATTAATAGTTGAATGACGTCTATGAGTCCATTGCCATGTCACACATCTGCACTGGGAAGAGTGTTTTATACAAATCTACAGCTCATACCTTCCAGGCCATCCTCCCCTTTTCCTGTCATTGGATTAAGGGGAGAGTAACAACAGAATGCTCTCTCACAATCTCTCCAGAGGTTGTAAAACACAACTCAGCAAATGCCTGAGCAATTATCTCCTTTAATGTTCATTTAGCTGAAATCATACGACAGCTTATCAATGTTGCTTAAATGTAATGTTTTTCCACCCATTATCAAAAACAAGGCAAGTCTTCACAGAACCTGAATCCAATATTCCTCCACCTTAGTAATCAAGTTATTAAATAAGAACAACAATAACACATTAAGAACCTTCATGACAATTGCTTCCAATTGTTTAAAATGGATTCAACTTGTCCATTAAACAGCATCATCTTTGAGTCCAAACATTTTAATGATGAGGCAAGGCAACAGCAGAGGAAAAAGGGTAGGACATGGATCCTGCTCTTCAGATCATCCTACCTCATTGTACCTCATGGCCCATGCGCCCAAAGACTTTGCAGTTCAGAATCAGTCAGAAGAAGACCCACAACAGAAACTCATGACCCTCAGGAGCCACTATTCAAGGAACTCGAATAGTCATAGAGTCATACAATATGGAAACAGACCCTTCGGTCCAATTCATCCATGCTGACCAGACATCCCAACCTAATCTAGTCTCTTTTGCCAGCACTTAGCCCATATCCCCCCAAACCTTTCCTATTCATATACCCATCCAAATGCCTTTTAAATGTTGCAATTGTACCTGCCTCCACCACTTCCTCTGGCAGCTCATTCCATACACGTACCACCCTCTGTGTGAAAAGTTACCCTTAGAACGTTTTTAAATCTCTCTCCTCTCGCCCTAAACATATGCCCTCTAGTTTTGGACTCTCCAACCCAAAGAAAAGGACCTTGGCTATTCACCATATCTATGGCCCTCCTGACTTTATAAACTCTATAAAATCACCCCACTGACACTGATGCTCCAGGGAAAATACCCTTAGCACATTCAAACTCTCCCTATCACTGAAACCCTCCAACTCCCACAACATCCTGGTAAATCTTCACTGCACCCTTTCAAGTTTCACAACATCCTTGCTCCTGTCAGAGATGGACAAAGGGCTGACTAGCCTCTTTCTGTGCTGTATGAGTTTGTGATTGGAAGATTTGTTATTCCCAACACTGTCTGCTGGTCCTTGATATGAGCAAATCGGTTGCTATTTCACTCAATGTGATTAATACAGCTGTAAGAGACTGTCATGACCTGTATATTCTAACATTTTCAAACTTCCAAGGAGAAGGACGTGGAAATTATTGGTGCAAATTAATGTGGGTACGGAAACAGAGACAGAAAGGTGACAGTTTCTATGACATCATTGCTATGATCAGAAACTGAAACCATACCAATGACTTTGTGCAGCCACTTCAAGTTCTGTTCAGGTACAAAGTTGGAGTCAAACACAATGTTTGTCTCCCATCTGTCTGTATCCTTAATGCCCTCAGACTGTGGACTGGCATTGAAAACATCACATTCCATAATCCCAGATCATATTTCTGGTCAGGTTTCCTTCTCTAAAGTACTAACTGTATGATCTTTTTGAATGAAATTCAATGAAAAAACGTATGTTTTCATCAAATTATTCAAACCTCACACAGCAATGAGCTTGGCAAAATGCATTGAGGCTTCCCACATGCATCTAACCATGAATTTGGGAGTTCACTCTGTGTTTACTGATAAACGGGCCATTCTCTGGCTTGGTGATAGACACATTGGTGGCAACATAGGTTTTGGATTATAGTGTAAACCTGTTTACATCACTGTACAGGTTTGTTGGATTTGACTGGAAATAGGAATGTAAATAAACGAATAACAGGTGACTGATCCAAAATGGCTAACATTGGAACTTTCAGAGGTGTGGGCATGTTCATATTACAATTCGAGCAACACACTCTGATACTGTAGTGTACAGCAACACAATCTGATACTGTAGTGTACAGCAACACACACAGATATTGTAGTGTACAGCAACACACTCCGATATTGTAGTATACAGCAACACACTCCGATATTGTAGTGTACAGCAACACACTGCTATATTGTAGTGTACAGCAACACACTCTGATATTGTATTCTACAGCAACACTGTCTGATATTGTATTGTACAGCAACACCCTCTGATACTGTAGTGTACAGCAACACACTGCGATATTGTAGTGTACTGCAACACACTCTGATATTGTAGTGTACAGCAACACACTCTGATATTGTAGTGTAGAGCAACACATTCCTATATTGTAGTATACTGCAACACACTATGATATTGTAGTGTACAGCAAGACTCTCTGATATGTTTGTGTACAGCAACATATTCTGATATTGTAGTGTACAGCAACACTCACTGATATTGTAGTGTACAGCAACACACTCCGATATTGTAGTGTACAGCAACACATTCTGATATTGTAGTGTACAGCAACACTCACTGATATTGTAGTGTACAGCAACACACTGCGATATTGTAGTGTACAGCAACACTGTCTGATATTGTATTGCACAGCAACACTGTCTGATATTGTATTGTACAGCAACACCCTCTGATACTGTAGTGTACAGCAACACACTCTGATACTGTAGTGTACAGCAACACACTCCGATATTGTAGTGTATAGCAACACACTCTGATAATGTAGTGTACAGAAACACTGTCTGATATTGTAGTGTACAGCAACACTGTCTGATACTGTAGTGTACAGCAACACCCTCTGATATTGTAGTGTACAGCAACACACTCCGATACTGTAGTGTACAGCAACACACTCCAATATTGTAGTGTACAGCAACGTATTCTGATATTGTAGTGTACAGCAACACCCTCTGATATTGTAGTGTACAGCAACACACTTCGATACTGTAGTGTACAGCAACACACTCCATTATTGTAATGTAAGCAACACAATCTGACATTGTATTGTACAGCAACACATTCTGATATTGTTGTGTACAACAACACACTCTGATATTGTAGTGTACAGTAACACACTTTGACATTGTTGGTTACCGCAACACACTCTGATATTGTAGTGCACAGCAACACAATCTGATATTGTAGCGTACAGCCACACACTCCGATATTGTAATGT
>NC_057725.1:3450389-3470173 GCF_004010195.1 Chiloscyllium plagiosum
GTAGTGTACAACAACACACTCGGATATTACAGTGTACAGCAACACACTCTGTTATTGTAGTGTACAACAACATGCTCCAATAATGTAGTGTACAACAACACACTCTGTTATTGTATTGTATAGCAGCACACTCTGTTATTGTAGTGTACAACAACACGCTCCAATAATGTAGTGTAGAATAACACACTCCGATATTGTATTGTACAGCAGCACACTCTGTTATTGTAGTGTACAACAACACACTCTATTATTGCAGTGTACAACAACAAACTCTGTTATTGTAGTGTACAACAACACACTCCAATATTGTAGTGTACAATAACACACTCTGATATTGTATTGTACAGCAGCACACTTTGTTATTGTAGTGTACAACAACACACTCCAATATTGTAGTGTCGAAGAACACACTCTGATATTGTATTGTACAGCAGCACACTCTGTTATTGTGGTGTACAACAACACACTCTGTTATTGTAGTGTACAGCAACACACTCTGTTACTGTAGTGTACAACAACACACTCTGTTACTGTAGTGTACAACAACACGCTCCAATAATGTGGTGTAGAATAACACACTCCGATATTGTACTGTACAGCAGCACACTCTGTTATTGTAGTGTGCAACAACATACTCTGTCATTGTGGTGGACAACATTGTAGTGTACAGCAACACACTCTGATATTGTAGTGTACAGCAACACACTCTGATATAGCAATGTACAGCAACAAACTCCGATATAGTAGTGTACAGCAACACACTATGTTATTGTAGTGTACAGCAACACACTCTGTTATTGTAGTCTACAACACACTCGGTTATTGTATTGTACTGCAACATACTCCAATAATGTAGTATACAACAACACACTCTGATGTAGTATTGTACAGCAACACACTCCGATATTGTAATGTACAGCAACATACTCCGATATAGTAGTGTACAGCAACACACTCCGATATTGTAGTGTACAGCACCACACTCTCTGATATTGTAGTGTAAAACAACACACTCTGATATTGTATTGTACTGCAACATACTCCAATAATGTAGTATACAACAACACACTCTGATATTGTATTGTACAGCAACACACTCCGATATTGTAGTGTACAACAACACACTCTTATATTGCAGTGTACAGCAGCACACTCTGATATTGTAGTGTACAGCAAGACACTCCGATATTGTAGAATACAGCCCCACACCCTGATATTTGAGTGTACAGCAACACACTCTGGTATTGTAGTGTACAACAACACACTCTGATATTGTAGTGTGCAACAACACACTCCAATATTGTGTTGCACAGCAACACACTCTGATATTGTCAGATACAGCAGCACACTCGGATATTGCAGTGAACAGCAGCACACTCTGATATTGTAGTGTACAGAAACACACCCGGATATTGTCAGATACAGCAACACACTCTGGTATTACAGTGTACAGCAACACACTCTGATATTGTATTGTACAGCAGCACACTCTGTTATTGTAGTGTACAAGAACACACTCTGATATTATATTCTACAGCAACACAGTCTGATATTGTAGTGTACTGCACCAACTCCGATATTGCAGTGTACAGTAACAAATTCTGATATTGTGTTAAACAGCAACACACACTGATATTGTAGTGCACAGCAACACACTCCGATATTGTAGTGTGCAGCAACACACTCTGATAATGTACTGTATAGCAAGACACTCCGATATTGTAGTGTACAACACACTCTGATATTGTATGGTACAGCAACACACTCTGTTATTGTAGTGTACAACAACACACTCTGATATTGTAATGTACAACAACGCACTATGATCACAGATCTGATTGAGACATATAAGATTATGAAAGTACTGGACACTCTGGCAGCAGGAAACATGTTTCCGCTGATGGGTGAGTGCCGAACCAGAGGACACAGCTTAAAAATACGGGGTAGACCATTTAGGACAGAGATGAGGAGAAACTTCTTCACCCAGAGAGTGGTGGCTGTGTTGAATGCTCTGCCCCAGACAGCAGTGGAGGCCCAGTCTCTGGATTCATTTAAGAAAGAGTTGGATAGAGCTCACAAGGATAGTGGAATCAAGGGTTATGGAGATAAGGCAGGAAGAGGATAATGATTAGGAATGATCAGCCATGATCATATTGAATGGCGATGCAGGCTCAAAGGGCTGAATGGCCTACCCCTGTACCTATTGTCTATTGTGTATTGTATTTTACCGCAGCACACTCTGATATTGTATAGAACAGCAACACACTCTGTTATTGTATAGAACAGCAACACACTCTGATACTGTAGTGTACAACAACACTCTATGATATAGTATTGTACAGCAACACACTCTGTTATTGCAATATACAACAACACACTATGATAATGTATTGTACAGCAGCACACTCTGATATTGTAGTGTACAACAACACACTCTGATATTGTATTGTACAGCATCACACTCTGATATTGTATTGGACAGAAACGCACTCCAATATTGTTGTGTACAGCAACACACTCCAATATTGTAGAAATCAGCAACACTAGCTGATATTCTAGTGTACAAGAACACACTCTGATATTATATTGTACAGCAACACAGTATGATATTGTAGTGTAAAGCAGGACTCTCTGAATTGTTTGAGTACAGCAACATATTCTGTTATTGCAGTGTACAACAACACACTCCGATATTGTTTTGTACAACAACACACTATGATATTGTATTGTACAGCAGCACACACTGATACAGTAGTGTACAACAACACACTCTGATATTGTAGTGTACAACAACATACTATGATATTGTTTTGTACAGCAACACACTCTGATATTGTATTGTACAGCAGCACACTCTGATATTGTAGTGTACAACAACACACTATGATATTGTGTTGTACAGCAACACACTCTGTTATTGTAGTGCAACCCTCTGATATTTTAGTGTGCGGCAACACACAGTGTTACAACAGTGGAATGCAACACACTCAAATATTGTAGAAATCAGCAACACTAGCTGATATTGTAGTGTACAAGAACACACTCTGATATTATATTGTACAGCAACACAGTCTGATATTGTAGTGTACTGCACCAACTCCGATATTGCAGTGTCCAGCAACACACTCTAATATTGTGTTAATTATCAACACAGTCTGATATTGTAGGGTACAGCTACACACTCTGATGTTTTAGTGTGTAGCAACAACTCCATACTGCAGTGTACAGCAACAAATTCTGATATTGTGTTAAACAGCAACACACACTGATATTGTAGTGTACAGCAACACATTCCGATATTGCAGTGTGAAACAACACACTCCGATATTGTAGTGCACAGCAACACACTTTGATATTGCAATGTACAGCAACACACTCTGACATTGTATTATACAGCAACACAATCTGATATTGTAGTGTACAGCAACACACTGTGATATTGCAATGCACAGTCACTCCCATATTGTAGTGAACAGCAACATAATCTGATAATGTCATGCACAGCAATATATTCTCATATTGTAGGATACAACTCACTCCGATATTGCATTGGACTGCAACACGCACCGGGTTTGTAGTGTACACACACTCAAATATTGTGGTGTACAGCAACACACTCAGATATTGCAGTACACAGCAACACACTCAGATTTTGTAGTGTCCAACAAAACACCTCGAAATTGTATTCGATAGCCACACACTCAAATGCTGTAGTATACACCAACACACCTCAATATTACAGTGTACAGGATCACTCTCTTATATTGTAGTATACAGCAAACACACTCTGATATTGCAATGTACAGTAACAAACTCCGATATGGTAGTATACAGCAACACATTCTGACATTGTAGTGTACAGCAACGCACTGTGATTTTGTTGTGTACAAGAAAACATTCCGGTATTAAAGTATACAGCAACACAATCCTATATTGTAGTATACAGCAACACATTCCGATATTGTAGTGTACAGCAACACACTCCGATATTGTAGTGTACAGCAAGACACTCCGATATTGTAGTGTACAGCACACTCTGATATTGTACTGTACAGCAACACACTCTGTTATTGTAGTGTACAACAACACACTCTGATATTGTAGTGTACAACAACACACTATGATATTGTATTTTACAGCAACACACTATGATATTGTATTGTACAGCAGCATGCTCTAATATTGTAGTGTACAATAACACACTCTGATATTGTAGTGTACAACAACACACTCCAATATTGTAGCGTACCGCAACACACTCCAATAGTGTAGTGTACAACAACACACTCCAATATTGTAGCGTACCGCAACACACTCCAATAGTGTAGTGTACAGCAACACATTCTGATATTGTAGTGTACAACAACACACTATGATATTGTAGTGTACAACAACACACTATGATATTGTATTTTACAGCAGCACACTCAGATATTGTAGTGTACAACAACACACACTGATACTGTAGTGTCCAGCAAGACTCTCTGATATGTTTGTGGACAGCAACATATTATGATATTGTAGTGTACAGCAACACTCACTGATTTTGTAGGGTACAGCAACATATTCCAATATTGTAGTGTACAGCAACACACTGATATTGTAGTGTACAGCAATACACTCCGATATTGTTGTGTACAGCAACACACTCTGATATTGTAGAGTACAGCAACACACGCCAATATTGTAGTGTACAGCAAAACTCTCTGATATTGTAGTGTACAGCAACACATTCTGATATTGTAGTGTACAGCAACACTCACCGATATTGTAGCATACAGCAACACTCACCGATATTGTAGTGTACTGCAACACACTCCAACATTGTCGTATACAGCAACATATTCTGATATTGTAGTGTACAGCAACACATTCTGATATTGTGGTGTACAGGAACACTCACCGATATTGTCGTGTACAGCAATACACTCCGATATTGTAGTGTACAGCAACACACTCCGATATTGTAGTGTACAACACACTCACCGATATTGTAGTGTACAGCAAGACTCTCTGATAGGTTTGTGTACAGCAACATATTCTGATATTGTAGTGTACAGCAACACATTCCGATATTGTAGTGTACAGCAACACACTCTGATATTGTAGCGTACAAGAACACACTATGATAATGTATTGTACAGCAACACACTCTGATATTGTATTGGACAGCAACACACTCTGTTATTATAGTGTACAACAACACGCTCCAATATTGTAGTGTGCAGCAACACACTCTGATATTGTATTGTACAGCAACACATTCTGATATTGTCGTGTACAACAACACACTATGATATTGTATTGTACAGCAGCACACTCCAATATTGTAGTGTAGAACAACACACTCTGTTATTGTCGTGTACAACAACACACTCCAATATTGTAGTGTACAACAACACACTCTGATATTGTATTCTACAGCAGCACACTCTGTTATTGTATTGTACAACAATACACTCTGATAAGAAAGAGTTGGATAGAGCTCACAAAGATAGTGGAATCAAGGGTTATGGAGATAAGGCAGGAAGAGGATAATGATTAGGAATGATCAGCCATGATCATATTGAATGGCGGTGCAGGCTCGTAGGCTGAATGGCCTACCCCTGCACTTATTGTCTATTGTCTATTGTACTTTACCGCAGCACACTCTGATATTGTATTGTACAGCAACACTCTCTATTATTGTATTGTACGGCAGCACACTCTGATATTGTAGTGTACAACAACACACTCTGATATTGTAGTGTATAACAACACACTATGATATTGTAGTGTACGGCAGCACACTCTGATATTGTAGTGTACAACAAAACCTTCCGATATTGTTGTGTACAGCAACACTCTCCGATATTGTAGTGTACAACAACACACTATGATATTGTAGTGTACAACAACACACTCTGATATTGTAGTGTACAACAACACACTATGATATTGTAGTGTACGGCAGCACACTCTGATATTGTAGTGTACAACAACACTCACTGATATTGTAGTGCACAACAACACCTTCCGATATTGTAGTGTACAGCAACACACTCCGATATTGTAGTGTACAGCAACACACTCCGATATTATTGTGTAGAACAACACACTCTGATATTGTAGTATACAACAACACACTATGATATTGTAGTGTACAACAACACACTCCAATATTGTAGTGTACAACAACACACTCTGATATGGGAGTATACAACAGCACACTATGATATTGTATTGTACAACAACACACTCCAATATTGTAGCGTACCGCAACACACTCTGATATTGTTGTGTACAGCAACACACTCGAATATTGTAGAAATCAGGAACACTAGTATATATTCTAGTGTACAAGAACACACTCTAATATTATATAGTACAGCTACACAGTCTGATATTGTAGTGTCCAGCAAGACTCTCTGGTATGTTTGTGTTCAGCAACATATTCTGATATTGTAGTGTACAGCAACACATTCCGATATTGTAGTGTACAGCAACACACTCTGATATTGTAGTGTACAGCAACACATTCTGAAATTGTAGTGTACAGCAAGACTCTCTGATATGTTTGTGTTCAGCAACATATTCTGATCTTGTAGTGACAGCAACACACTTCGATATCGTAGTGTACAGCAATATATTCTGATATTGTAGTGTACAGCAACACACTATGGTAGAAATCAGGAACACTAGTATATATTCTAGTGTACAAGAACACACTCTAATATTATATAGTACAGCTACACAGTCTGATATTGTAGTGTCCAGCAAGACTCTCTGATATGTTTGTGTTCAGCAACATATTCTGATCTTGTAGTGACAGCAACACACTTCGATATCGTAGTGTACAGCAATATATTCTGATATTGTAGTGTACAGCAACACACTATGATATTGTATTGTACAGCAGCATGCTCTAATATTGTAGTGTACAATAACACACTCTGTATTGTAGTGTACAATAACACACTATGATATTGTATTGTACAGCAACACACTCTGATATTGTATTGGACAGCAACAGACTCTGTTGTTGTAGTGTACAACAACACACTCCAATATTGTAGTGTACAGCAACACAGTCCAATATTGTAGCGTACCGCAACACACTCTGATATTGTTGTGTACAGCAACACACTCGAATATTGTAGAAATCAGCAACACTAGCTGATATTCTAGAGTAAAAGAACACACTCTGATATTATATAGTACAGCAACACAGTCTGATATTGTAGTCTACAGCAAGACTCTCTGATATGTTTGTGTTCAGTATATAGCAACACACTCTGTTATTGTAGTGTACAACAACACACTCCAATAGTGTAGTGTACAGCAACACACTCTGATATTGTATTGTACAGCAACTCACTCTGCTATTGTAGTGTACAACAACACACTATGATACTGTAGTGTACAACAACACACTCTGATATTGTATTTTACAGCAGCACACTCAGATATTGTAGTGTACAACAACACACACTGATACTGTAGTGTACAGCAAGACTCTCAGATTTTGTAGTGTACCGCAACACACTCCGATATTGTACTGTACAGCAACACACTCTGTTATTGTAGTGTCCAGCAAGACTCTCTGATATGTTTGTGTACAGCAACATATTCTGATGTTGTAGTGTACAGCAACACTCACTGATTTTGTAGGGTACAGCAACACATTCCAATATTGTAGTGTACAGCAACACACTCTGATATTGTAGTGTACAGCAACACATTCTGATATTGTAGCGTACAGCAACACTCACTGATATTGTCGTGTACAGCAACACATTCTGATATTGTGGTGTACACCGATATTGTCGTGTACAGCAATACACTCCGATATTGGAGTGTACAGCAACACACTCTGATGTTGTAGTGTACAGCAACACACTCCGATATTGTAGTGTACAACACACTCACCGATATTGTAGTGTACAGCAAGATTCTCTGATAGGTTTGTGTACAGCAACATATTCTGATATTGTAGTGTACAGCAACACATTTCGATATTGTAGTGTACAGCAACGCACTCTGATATTGTAGTGTACAAGAACACACTATGATATTGTATTGTACAACAACACACTATGATATTGTATTTTACAGCAGCACACTCCAATATTGTAGTGTGCAGCAACACACTCTGATATTGTACTGTACAGCAACACATTCTGATATTGTTGTGTACAACAACACACTCTGATATTGTAGTGTACAACAACACACTATGATATTGTATTTTACAGCAGCACACTCCGATATTGTAGTGTACAGCAACACATTCCGATATTGTAGTGTATAGCAACACACTCCGATATTGTAGTGTACAGCAACACACACTGATATTGTAGTGTACAACAACACACTATGATATTGTATTGTACAGCAACACTCTCTGTTTGTAGTGTACAGCAACACTCACTGATATTGTAGTGCACAGCAACACATTCTGATATTGTAGTGTACAGCAAAACTCACTGATATTGTACTGTACAGCAACACATTCCGATATTGTAGTGTACAGCAACACGCTCTGATATTGTAGTATATAGCAACACACTCCGATATTGTAGTGTACAGCAACACTCTCTGTTATTGTAGGGTACAACAACACACTATGATATTGTATTGTACGGCAGCACACTCTGATATTGTAGTTTACAACAACACTCACTGATATTGTAGTGTACAACAACACCTTCCGATATTGTAGTGTACAGCAACACTCTCCGATATTGTTGTGTACAACAACACACTCTGATATTGTAGTATACAACAACACACTACGATATTGTATTGTACGGCAGCACCCTCTGATATTGTAGTGTACAACAACACACTCTGATATTGTAGTGTTCAACAACACACTATGATATTGTATTTTACAGCAGCACACTCTGATATTGTAGTGTACAGCAACACATTCCGATATTGTAGTGTATAGCAACACACTCCGATATTGTAGTGTACAGCAACACACACTGATATTGTAGTGTACAACAACACACTATGATATTGTATTGTACAGCAACACTCTCTGTTATTGTAGTGTACAACAACACACTCCAATATTGTAGTGTACAACAACACACTCTGATATTGTATTGTTCAGCAACACACTCAGATATTGTAGTGTACAACAACACACTCCAATATTGTAGTGTACTGCAACACACTCTGATATTGTAGTGTACAGCAACACTCACTGATATTGTAGTGCACAGCAACACATTCTGATATTGTAGTGTACAGCAACACATTCCGATATTGTAGTGTACAGCAACACGCTCTGATATTGTAGTGTATAGCAACACACTCCGATATTGTAGTGTACAGCAACACTCTCTGTTATTGTAGTGTACAACAACACACTATGATATTGTATTGTATGGCAGCACACTCTGATATTGTAGTGTACAACAACACCTTCCGATATTGTAGTGTACAGCAACACTCTCCGATATTGTTGTGTACAACAACACACTCTGATATTGTAGTGTACAACAACACACTATGATATTGTAGTGTATGGCAGCACACTCTGATTTTGTAGTGTACAACAACACTCACTGATATTGTAGTGTACAACAACACCTTCCGATATTGTAGTGTACAGCAACACTCTCCGATATTGTTGTGTACAACAACACACTCCGATATTGTAGTATACAACAACACACTCTGATATTGTATTGGACAGCAACACACTCCGATATTGCAGTGCACAACAACACACTCCAATATTGTCGCGTACCGCAACACACACTGATATTGTTGTGTACAGCAACACACTCGAATATTGTAGAAATCAGCAACACTAGCTGATATTCTAGAGTACAAGAACACACTCTGATATTATAGTGTACAGCAACACAGTCTGATATTGTAGTGTAAAGCAACACATTCTGATATTGTAGTGTACAGCAATACTCTGATATGTTTGTGTTCAGCAACATATTCTGATATTGTAGTGTACAGCAACTCTCACTGATATTGTAGTGTACAGCAACACATTCCGATATTGTAGTGTACAGCAACGCACTCTGATATTGTAGTGTACACCAAAGACACTCCGATATTGCAGTGTACAGCAACACTCTCTGATATTGTAGTGTACAACAACACATTCCAATATTGTAGTATACTGCAACACACTCTGATATTGTAGTGCATAGCAACATATTCTGATATTGTAGTGTACAGCAACACTCACTGATTTTGTAGGGTACAGCAACACATTCCAATATTGTAGTGTACAGCAACACACTCTGTTATTGTAGTGTACAGCAACACACTCCGATATTGTTGTGTACAGCAACGCACTCCGATATTGTAGAGTACAGCAACTCACGCCAATATTGTAGTGTACAGCAAAACTCTCTGATATTGTAGTGTACAGCAACACATTCTGATATTGTAGTGTACAGCAACACTCACCGATATTGTAGCGCACAGCAACACTCACCGATATTGTAGTGTACAGCAACACACTCCGACATTGTCGTATACAGCAACACTCACTGATATTGTAGTGTACAGCAACACATTCTGATATTGTGGTGTACAGGAACACTCACCGATATTGTAGTGTACAGCAATACACTCCGATATTGGAGTGTACAGCAACACACTCTGATACATTTAGTGTACACTCACTCTGAAATTGTAATGTTGACAAACTCCGATACTGTACTATACAGCAACACACACCGATACTGTAGTGTACAGCAACACACTCCGATATTGTGTTAAACAGTAAGACAGTCTGATATTGTCAAGTACAGCAACACATTCTGATATTGTGTTAAACTGCAACACACTCAATATTGTAGCGTACAACAACACACTCTGATATTGCAGTGTTCAGTAACACAATCTGGCATTGTAGTGTACACACTCAGTAATATTGTAGTATACAGGCACAGACTCTGATGTTTCGCTCCATGGTGATTGATTTTAGGCTATCATTTATTGTTCGGAGGGAAAGAGTTAAACGAAACTTTGTCAACCTGGAGTTTAGGGCTGGAAATTTCTCTGCTATGAAGGAACTATTGAGCCAATTGAGCTTTTCTCATAAAATGTGCCATTTTGTGAGGCCAGCATTTGACAATGTTCCAAGCAAACAGGAAAAAAGTTTCTGTACTGATGGGTAAAAGGATAAATGATGCTATTTAAAAATATTAAAACAAGTAACAAGTTGTCTAATCTGTCTTTCTCTCCAGCAAATACTGGCTGCATTTTTACCCCTTATCATATCTCACTCTGAACTGTAACTTTTGTTTTATGTGTCTTCTGAATCACCTCATAATTTTTAAATAGAGTTCAAAATGTACAAGTGGTGTTAAAGAAAGATGTACTTTTACATGTGAACATACCTATATTAGTAATAACAATATATGTATTTCTCTCACCATTCCAAAATGAATTGTTTTGGCACATTCTGTTAAACTTTTTGAATCAAATGATTTTGTTTTCTTGCAAGGCCTTAGACAGACCATTACAGTTTCATGTCAAAATAATTATCTCATTCCAATTTGATGGCCTGAAGGGCCTTTTCAGTCCTGCTTGATTCTATGGTTTTATGATCTATCCTTTCTTTGGCAGTCCCTCAAGATCAAGGATGGCTTTCACCCATTCTGTTGTGGGTCCTGAGGTGATTGAAGTTAAAAATCACACAACACCAGGTTATAGTCCAACAGGTTTAATTGGAAGCACTAGCTTTCGGAGTGCTGCTCCTTCATGAAGGAGCGTCGCTCCGAAAGCTAGTGTGCTTCCAATTAAACCTGTTGGACTGTGACCTGGTGTTGTGTGATTTTTAACTTTGTACACCGGCATCTCCAAATCCTGAGCATTGACTCACAGGCCCTGCCACCGTGAAACTGGGTGATGTTTGAAGGGATATACATACCAGGGTGTATACATAGCAGAGCAGGCAAGTTCATCCTGTACTGAACAGCTCATTGAACACTTTGATGTAAAGCCATGAATCAGAGAACAGAAATGTGTTTCCCAGAAAATATGCAGAGAAAGGATGAAAATGTCCAACCCACAATAACTTGATAAGGAAACAACATGGCAGTGCCAAGAAAATGCAACAATGCTGTGTTCTGAATACAGTCAGGATGGTTCCTTTCATTCAATTGGAATATTAAAGGAAATGTTTGTGCTCATAAGTAATGCTTCAGCGTGCTAGATAAGGAGCACTTTCTGCCTCCAAGTGCCTCTCAGCTATTCGGGTTCAAGCACATCATGAACTGAAAACACATTAAAACACTTTCTATTCACTCAACCACAAGAAATCATCCCATGTTACACGTGGGTCACACATTAACTCATTTCGAAGCTAACTTAGTACCAAACTGTGGACAATTCTGTTGTGTTCTGTATTTGCACTGCCAGTGAACAAATTCAAACATTTAAAATTTTGTTGTGATTGTAATGAGGTCAGTTGGGTGGACCTCATAGAATATGAGTTCCCTGATTGGGGCTGTTAACCTGGTCCAATCAGGGAGTTCTGGCTGACAGATATAACCAGGAGTATCTTCCCCCTCCAACTCTATTTTGATTTAATCCCTGCCCTCTCCTTCACTGTTTGATCACACAGCATTACCCTTTGATGTGAAGGGCACTGCTTGTCAATGGCCACTCGGGTGTTTTCCTATCTTCCTGGTGGTGGGAATTGAATAAAGATTCGTGCACCTTGCGTCTCTCACTGTGTCTCACACCTGCACACACACACCATGGGTGCTGGGGAAAATATAAGCACTACCGCAGTTAGGCGGTAGTGTGGGGGATTTTTTAAGAAAAAAGAACTGAAGAGTCAGATATCCTAAAAAAGAGAGAAAAAAAAGAAAAAAAAACAGGAGTGTCAAAGGTTCTGTTCACTCTGAGAGCTGGCTCTGAGGGAGTTACAAATGCTGACAGTATTTGCTGGAGAGAAAGACACAGCAGACAATTCATTACTTGTTTTATTATTAATAAAATGGCATCATTCATCCTTTTACCCAGCTGTATATTTCCTGGATCAGTTCCTATGACTTTCCACGTGTAACTAAAGGGTGACTTAGTGACAAGATACCAGTCTCTGTGGAGTTATTTCAGATGGAAACAAAAGCAAAACAGAAATTGTTGGAGAACCTCTGCAGGTCTAGCAGCATCCGTGGAGAGAAAGCAAAGTTTATGTTTCACATCCCATGACTCTTCATCAGAACTGAAGTTGGAAAGTTAGATTTAACGTAGATAATAAACAGGAGGGTGGTGTTAATTCACTTTTTGATCTTCAGAATAAGGTGTAGGATGAATAGCCACTATCTAAGGTAACCTGGTGGATATGTTGCTCCAATCTGTTGTGAGATATAGTGCTCAAAAAATGCAAATTGACACAGTGTTGGCTGAATTTCTCAGAGTTGGTATGAAATGATGTCACTAATAAAGCACCAGCCAACTGGTCATCAGCAGAGTAACTGAAAAAAAAATCATTTTTACTCTGTCCATAAAGAGCTGAGATGGACATAAATGGTCTGGAAGGCACAATGACTATTAATAAGACTCTCTGGGTATAGGTCATCGGCTCCAAGCTGAGAAGGAGCTGTGTTTACAGTAATGGTTACATCAGGCTTTGTATGAAGAATTAATTGACAGGTGTCAATCTTGACTCAATGTTAGCATTCTTATCTTTCAGACAGAAGCTTCACATCTCACGCCAGAGGAACTTTATTGGATCTAGGATTGCAGAGTGCTGCACAGGAGAATGTTACTCTGTCACAGATGAGATGCCTTTCAGATGAGACGCTGGCTGCCCAGTATTTATTACCCGTCCCTGGAGAAGGTGATGGTGAGCTGCCTTCAGGAAGCGCTACAGTCCATCACTCCTCCCCCCCCAAGCAACATTATTAAAAAGATTCCTGCTATGCAGTCACTTGTCTCATTCCTGACTCTGGCAATTTGCTATGTAAATATCACCCTGCCATATTTCCCTATGATGCATCAACAACGGTCTTTATTACCTGTTGACTACTTGGGGACATCCTTGGTTCATGAAAAGTGCTATGAAAATGCAAATGATTTCAGGATCTACTGCCAGGGGCCTTGCCACTTCACCTGCTGTTCCGTCAGGACACAGTCGAGTTTGACATAATACCACCAGCCCCCGTTCACAGCTTCTTAACATTCCTGCATTACGCTTGCTTATGGCAGTTAGCCATTTCACAAGTGAAATCGACCAAGGAATCCTTTACTTGGTGGATTTTTTTAATACTCTGAGAGAGAAAAATATGGATCAAAGTATATCTACAACAAAGAATTAATGTCTAAAACAGACAAACAGGAGGCTGGAAGAACACAACAAGCCAGGCAGCATCTGGAGGTAGAGAAGTCACCATTTTGGATGTAGCCCTTCTTCAGGACTGAAGGGTTACACCCGAAATGTTGACTTCTCCACCTCCTGATGCTGCCTGCCTTGCTGTCTCCCCCCAGCCTCTTGCCTGTCCCTCCTGATGCTGCCTGCCTTGCTGTATTCTCCCAGTCTCTTGCCTGTCCCTCCTGATGCTGCCTGCCTTGCTGTCTCCCCCCAGCCTCCTGCCTGTCCCTCCTGATGCTGCCTGGCTTGCTGTGTTCTCCCAGCCTCCTGCTTGTCTGCTTTGGACTACAGCAGCTGCAGTTTTTCTGTCTCTAAGGGAAGTTGAAACAGTGAACAGTTTGCAACCAAGGGAAGATGATAGTCGAGCAGTATATTATCACAAAACTTTCAATCCAGAGACCCAGGTAAAGTTCTGGTAACATGGGTTCAAATCTTACCATGACAGATGGTGAAATTTGAATTCAAAAAAGGAAAAAATTGGAATTAAGAGTTTATAAATGACTGTGAAGCCATTGTTGATTGGTGTAAAAACCCATCTGGTGCATTAATGCCCTTCAGGGAAGGAAGTTGGCTGTCTTTACCCAGTCTGGTCTATACGTGACTCCAGACCCACAGCAACATGTTTGACACTTAATCGTTTTCTGGGCATTAAGGATGGACAATAAATGTTACCCCGAGTCAGTGATACCCACATCCAGAAACAAAATAAAAAGCCATAACTCCAGTGTATGACAGCGTTACGCCTTCCACAGGTAGATTTTCCTTTTGCACATTTGCACTTCATTTCAGCCACAGAGTTACTTGGTCACAGCCTTTACCAGGCACCTCCTGATCATGGTGCATGGAAACTCCTGCAGCTGACCAAGAGCCAAGGTGCTCTCAGAGGCTGCTCCGAAAGCTCCTGATTTCAAATAAACCTGTTGGACTATAACCTGGTGTCATGTGACTTCTGACTTTGTCACCTTAGAGCTCTGAGTCGAAGAACCTATTTGCCTTATACAGCTATTTATTGGATCTTTACCTGCATGGGACGTCATGTTGTGGTTGTATAGGATATTGGTGAGGCCTCTTCTGGAATACTGTGTCCAGTTCTGGTCGCCCATGTTACAGGAAGGATATTATCAAACTGGAGAGGGCTCCGAAAACAATCTACCAGGATGCTACTGGGAATGGAGGGTATGAGTTATGGGTAGAGACTGGATAGCTGAGACTGGAGGTGGAAGAGGTGACTTTTAGTGGTTTAGAAAATCATGAGGGGTTTCATAGTTTCATAGTAATAGAAGCAGGATAGATCATTTGGCCCGTCAAGCCTGCTCTGCCATTCATTAAGATCATGGCTGATCTATCCATTGTCTCAGCTCCTCCTACCTGCATTACCCCCATCACCCTTAATTCCGCTCACTTACAAAAACCCATCCAATTGTGTCTTGAATATATTTAATAAAACTACCTCTACTGCTTCCTTGGGCAGAGAATTCCATAGATTGACTACTCTCTGGGAAATGTAGTTCCTCCTCATCTCTGTCCTAAATCTACTCTCCCTGTCTCCTAGCCCTAGACCCATCCACCAGGGCAAACAACTTGCCTGCCTCTATCTTATTTATCCCTTTCATAATTTTATATGTTTCTATAAGATCCCTTCTCATTTTTCTAAATTCTAGTGAGTACAGTCCCAGCTAGCTCAACCTCTCCTCACAGGGTAATCCCCTCATCTCCAGAATCAACCTGGTGAACCTCCTCTGCACCCCCTCCAAAGCCAGTATATCCTTCCTCAGGCAAGGAGACCAGAACTGTGCACAATACTCCAGGTGCAGCCTCACCAACACCTTGTACAGTTACAGCAGAACCTCCCTGCTCTTAAATTCAATCCCTCTAGCAATGAAAGCCAGTGTTCCTCTCACCTTCCTGATTACCTGTTGTACCTGCAAATCAACTTTTAGCGATTCATGTACGAGCACTCCTTACTCCCTCTGTACAACAGCATGCTGCAATCTTTCACCATTTAAATAATACTGACCTCCTATTTTTACTTCCGAAGTGGATAACCTCACATTTACCAACATTGTACTCCACCTGCCAGACCTTTGCCCAGTCACTCAACCGATCTAAATTTCCCTGCAGACCCTCCACATCCTCTGCACCGTTTGCCTTTCCACTCAGTTTAGTGTCATCAGCAAACTTGGATACGCTTGGTCTCCTCATCCAAATCATTTATATATATCATGAACAGTTGCAGGCCCAACACTGAGCCCCGTGGCACCCCGCTCACCGCTGATCTCCAACCAGAGAAACAGTCATTTATCCAAACTCTCTGCTTCCTATTGGTTACCCAGTCCTCTATCCATGCTAGTACAGGGATATAAAGAAGGTGAATGGCAGATGTCTCGATGGAAGGAGCAGTGCTCCGAAAGCTTGGAAATAGAGTATTGAGTGTAGGAGTTGGGAGCTGTATTGTGGCTATACAGGAATTGGTTAGGCCACTTGGTCAGGCCAGCCAGAGGCAGCCTAGGTGAGCCCCAGGCTTGGGGCCTGCCGGAAAATGGAGGGACCCGAGAAACCTGCCCCAGGAAGGAGAACCAACACGAATCGCTCCCTGCTCCACATGACGCCTGCCTGACATGGAATCTATCAGAACGTACCTGGAGAGCAGCCCAAACACCTCTGCAAAAAATACATGGCTGGCCCTGGAGAAGCAAATCAGCAGCAACTGAAACCAGGAACTTCTCCAATGGGTCCTAAACAAACCCCCTCCGGTTAAAAAAAACACACAGTAAATTACCTGCTATGCTGGGTCCTAAGCAGACCCTCTGCCAAAATACACTAAACTGTAACCTACCTGCTCCACAGGGTCCAAAGAAGGACCACGTAACTGGAAGCAGTCACAATGCACTCCACCAGACCACCAGACCACTCAAATGTAAGAAACCTGCGAGGAAGAGGGGTAAGCGAGCCGGCCTGCTCATAAGACTGAGACTTACTACTACTTCTTAGCTTACTCCGACCAAATGTACAATTGCTGGAGAACAAGATGGACGAACTCAGATCATGGCTCAGTTTCCAGCATGAACTGCGGGATCACTGCATACTCTGCTTCACAGAAACCTGGCTCAACCCATCCATTCCCGACTGCGCACTTCAGGCTTTTCTATCCATCGTATGGACCGTACAGCATCCTCAGGTAAGACAAAGGGTGGAGGGGTTTGCTTTTTAATCAACAACTTGAGGTGCATGGACCTTGCAACCCTGGGCATACATTGCTCCCCAAACCTCGCATTCCTCACCATTAAATGCCGCCCCTTCTATCTACCATGGGAATTTACTGCTGCTATACTAACTGCTGTGTACATACCACCACATGCAAAGGTTGAGGAAGCTTTGGATGTGCTATATTCCCCCACTAACACCTTGGGGACAGAATACCCCGAGGCCCTGATTATTGTAACTGGTGACTTCAATCAAGCCAATCTAAGGAATGTGTTGC
The DNA here is from genome assembly GCF_004010195.1 of Chiloscyllium plagiosum. NCBI lineage: Eukaryota > Metazoa > Chordata > Chondrichthyes > Orectolobiformes > Hemiscylliidae > Chiloscyllium > Chiloscyllium plagiosum. The sequence goes on from NC_057725.1 coordinate 3,468,218, forward strand.
CCAGGTACCACCAGAACATTACCTGCCCCACCAGGGGCCTGAACATTTTAGACCACTGCTACACCCACTGTGAAGGATGCCTACCACTCCATCTCCCATCCTCATTTCGGGAACTCTGACCATAATGCCATGTTTCTTCTCCCGGCTTACAGGCAAAAGGTCAAGCAGGAGACCCCCCCTCATGGATACAGGTCCAGTGCTGGTCAGAGGAGGCAGAGGATCAACTCCGGTGCTGTCTGGAATCGGCTGAGTGGGCCGTGTCCAAACAGTCCACAGGTACCTTGGACGAGTACGTCACCACCGTCACAGACTTTATCAGCAAGTGTGTGGAGGACTGCATACCGAGGGAGTCAATCCGGGTGTTCCCCAACAGGAAACCCTCAATGAATCAGGACATACAGAACCTGCTAAAAACCAGGCATGAGGCCTTCAGATCAGGATTACCACGCACTCTGCTTCACAGAAACCTTGCTCAACTCATCCATTCCCACTCAAATATAAGGAATCCAAGTATGACCTTTGCAGAGCCGTTAAGACAGCCATGGACAAATACCGATCCAAACTAGAGACCCAGACAGACACCCAGTAACCATGGCAAGGACTGAATTACATCACAGGTTCTAAAAAGAGACAGTGCAAGATAGCAGATGATGACACATCTCTATCAGATCCTCTCAATGTCTTCTACGTTCACTTTGAGCAGAATTTTGGTGGAGAGGTAACACTTATTCCGAAAAGTCCTGACAAACCTATCCCAATAGTCACTGCATCAGAGGTCAGATCAGTTTCCTTTGTGTGAATCCAAAGAAAGCGATGGGAACAGACGCCGTACCAGGCCGCGCACTCAGAGCATGTGCAGATCAATTGGCAGAGGTCTTCTCAGACATCTTCAACCTCTCCCTGCAGCAGGCCCCTGTCCCTGCCTGTTCCAAGAGGGTCAACATCATCCCTGTGCCTAAGAAGGCTCATGCAGCATGTCGCAATGACTACCGCCCAGTGGCCCTAACTTCAGTGGTCCTGAAGTGCTTTGAAAGCCTGGTCATGGCATTATTCAACTCCATTACTCTTGACCCACTCCAATTTGCCTATCGGACCAACAGATCCACTTGTCCTTCACTCCTCCCAAGAACACCCTACTCATTGTCTATAGTTCAGTCTTCAACACTATTATCCCCTTGAGACTGATTACGAAACATAGTGATCTCAGACTAAGCCCCACTCTCTGCAACTGGATCCTCAGTTTCCTGACCCACAGGCCACAATCAGTGAAGATTGGAGTCAATATTTCATCCTCACTAACACTCAACACTGGAGACCCCCAGGCGTGCGTACTCAGCCCCCTACTGGATTCACTGTATACCCATGTTTTGTCACCAAATACCAGACTAATGCCATTTACAAGTTCGCTGATGACACCACCATAGTCGGTTGAATCTCAGATGGTGATGAGACTACAGATGGGAGGTGGAAGACCTGAAAAAATGGTGCACTGAGAACAACCTAGCTCTCAATGCCGGCAAAACCAAGGAACTCATTATTGATTTCCGACAGCATGTTACTCATGCCCCCCCCTACACATTAACAGCACAGAGGTGGAACGAGTAGAGACTGTCAAGCTCCTGGGAGTGGTCATTTACAACAAGCTTTCTTGGACTTTCATGTGGACGCACTGGTTACAAAGGCCTAACAACGTCTCTTTTTCCTCAGGCAGCTTAGGAAATTTGGCATGATGGTGAATACCCTTGCCAACTTTTATAGGTGCGCCACCGAGAGCATTCTGTCTGGATGTATCACTACCTGGTATGGCAACTGTACCATGCAAGATCGAAGACGGTTACAGAGAGTGGTGAACTCAGCCCGGACAATCACAAAGGCCAACCTCCCATCTATAGAATCCATCTACCAGGCCCGCTGTCAAGGAAAGGCCGCCAGCATTCTCAAAGATCCATCCCACCC
>NC_057725.1:3470513-3502062 GCF_004010195.1 Chiloscyllium plagiosum
AGGCATTTGGATGGGTATATGAATAGGAAGGGTTTGGAGGGATATGGGCCAAGTGCTGGCAAATGGGACTAGATTAGTTTAGGGTATCTGGTCGGCATGGATGAGTTAGACCGAAGGGTCTGTTTCCATGTTGTACATCTCTATGACTCTATGACCCTGTGACTATAACCTGGTGCAGTGTGACTTCTGACCTTGTCAACTCCAGTCCAACTCTGACACCCCCACACTGTAACATTTATACTTCTGTTGAAAGAGGGCATCCCTGGTAAGGGCAGCCTTTGTTACCCACCCCTCATTACTCTTTTTCACAGGGCAGCTTTGAGCCAACTACATTGTTGTGTGCTGATGTCTCATGTTCACCAGACCAGGTGAGAATAGTTGAATTCCTTCCCTAAAGGATATTAGGAAAGCAGAAGAGGTTTTAACAATGACAGTTTCATGACCAACATCGTTGAGACTAGCCTTATATTCGATAATTTCATTTAAACTCCACAAGTTGCTGTGGTGAGATTTGAACCTGTGACCCCACAAAAACTGCAGGATTCGGAGTAATAGGGCATAACCCTGAGGCATTGTCACTATGTCACATTTCTCTTGTTGTCGTAGGAATGCTGTGCTCCTGGTATGCTGTTGGCAGGATTTTCTTTTTAAAACATCTTCATTTCCATCGTAGCTTCATGCCCATCGTCTGACTGACAGCAAATCCCTTATCTATCCAATGCTCAACTAATCCGAATGTAAGTCGAATATGTCACAAATATTCCCGCTTCCGCATCAAGAATTCCAGGGAATCGAATGCTGTCAGAAACTGACTTACCTACAAGAGGACTGCCAACAGATCAGAGCGGGCAGGGGGAGGTGCAGGCTGTGGGGAAGGTTACAATTTTGGGGCTGGGGGTAGTGAAGAGTGTGTGGTATGGTGTGAGTGTTAGAGTGTTAAGGGAGATGAAGGATTGGGTACAGTATATTGCAGCCAATAAATCATAAAATCCCTTTAGTGTGGAAGCAGACCATTCAGCCCATTGACTCTGCATTGACCCTGTGAAGAGCATCCCACCCAGACCCACCTCTCTGCCCTGTAACCCTGCATTTTCCCATGGCCAATCCACCTAACCTGCTCACCTTTGGACTGTGGGAGAAAACCAGAGCATCTGGAGGAAACCCATGCAGACACGGGGAGAATGTACAGACTCCATATTTTCCTGAGGCTGGAATTGAACCCAGCTTCTTGACACTGTGAGGCAGCAGTGCTAATGGTCAGGTGGTATGGTGGCTCAGTGGTTAGCACTGCTGCATCAAGCACCAGGGACCCAGGTTCGATTCCTGCCTCAGGCAACTGTCAGTGTGAGGTCTGCACATTCTCCCCATGTCTGCGTGGGTTTCCTCCGGGTGCTCCGGTTTCCTCCCATAGTCCAAAGATATGCAGGTCAGATTGACTGTGCTGTTCAGGGATGTGTAATCTAGGTGGATCAGTCATGGGAAGTGTGAGGCTTTGGGATACAGTGGGACTACATCTGGTTGGATGCTGTTCAGAGGGTCTGTATAGAAACAGACTCTTCAGTCCAACTTGCCCAGATATCCTAAACTAATCTAGTCTCATTTGACCCATATCATTCTAAACCCTTCCTATTTATGTATCCATCCAGCTGCCTTTTAAATGTTGTATTCCGTGGGTCAAATACACAAAATCTATGGTTCTAAATGAATCTTCAGAACTAAAAGCAATTCCTTCATCGTGAGGGAATGTCTTGCCCCCTCTTGGGCTGACCTGCTGCGCTTTTCCAGCAACACATTTCCAGCCCTGATCTCCAGCATCTGCAGACCTCACTTTCTCCTCAAAAATCTCCAGTCAAAGCTTCCAAGGAAGCCCTGTCCGATGGAGACTCCATGGAATAAGGCAGGAAGGAGCAGGTGTAAATCAGAGAGAGGTGAGGCAGCTGTGGGGCAGCTGACATCACACAGTCGGCAAACATTCCAACTCACTCAGTAAAGAGTTTAACAAGTTTCTTCAATTTGGTTTGTATGAATTGAAAGAAAAATGTTCTTATTCCCTCAAACAGATGCCAAAATCCTGATTGGCATCAGACAAATCCACAAGTTGAGACACTCTTCAACAAACACAGCCACTGCCCATCTACTCTGTTCCGATTAGGACAGGTTTGTTATTTGAGACAAAGTAAAGGAATGATAATCATATTCCGTCATCTCCAATGCAGCTTTACGTTCCACAGGACATTGGACATTTAAACTTAAACCTCACTCAAAAAGCTTCAAAGGAATATCCTGGCCACCTAGTACGGTCTTCATTTATATTTACTAGGATGTTGCCTGGATTCAACGGTCTGTGTTTTAGAGAGAGGTTGGACAAGCTTAGACATATTTCCTTAGAGTGTAGTAGACTGACAGAGGATAGAACATAGAACATTACAGCCCTTCGGCCCTCAGTGTTGCGCTGACCTGTGGAACCAATCTGAAGCCTAACTATCCTACGCTATTCCATTTTCATCCATATGTTTATCCAATGACCATTTAAATGCCCTTAAAGTGGCATGTCTACTACTGTTGCAGGCAGTGCATTCCACACCCCTACTACTCTCTGAGTAAAGAAACTACCTCTGACATCTGTCCTTTATCTATCACCCCTCAATTTAAAGCTATGTCCCTTGATGCTAGCCATCACAATCCAACGACAAAGGCTCTCACTGTCCACCCTATCTAACCCTCTGATTATCTTGTATGTCTCAATTAAGTCACCTCTCAACATTCTCTCTAACAAAAACAGCCTCAAGTCCCTCAGCCTTTCCTCAGACGACCTTCCCTCCATACCAGGCAACCTCCCGGTAAATCTCCTCTGAACCTTTTCCAAAGCTTCCACATCCTTCCTATAATGCTGTGACCAGAACTGTACGCAATACGCCATGTGTGGCTGTACTAAGTTTTGTACAGCTGTAGCATGACCTCATGGCTCCGAAATGCAATCTCTCTACCAAAAACAGCTAACACACCGTATGCCTTCCTAAAATCCCTATCAACCTGGGTGGCAGCTTGCAGGGATCTATGTACATGGACACCGAGATCTCTCTGCTCATCTACACATTACCATTAGCCAAGTATTCTTTATTCCTGTTGCTCCTTCCAAAGTGAATCACCTCATACTTTTCCACTTTAAACTCCATTTATCACCTCTCAGCCAAGCTCTGCAGCTTATCTGTGTCCCTCCATAACCTGCAACATCCTTCGGCATTATCCACAACTCCAACAACTTTAGTGTCATCCGTAAGTTTACTAACCCTTCCTACTACGCCCTCATCCAGGTCATTTATAAAAATGACAAATAGCAGTGGCCCCAAAACAGATCCGTGTGGTACACCATTAGTAACTGAACTCCAGGATGAACACTTCCCATCAACCACCACACTCTGTCTTCTTTCAGCTAGCCAATTTCTCATCCGGACTGTTAAATCACCCTCAATCCCGTGCCTCTGTATTTTGTGCAAGAGCCTATTGTGGGGAACCTGATCAAATACCTTACTGAAATCCATATACACCACATCAACCACTTTACCCTCATCCACCTGTTTGGTCAACCTTCTCAAAGTAAGGTTTGTGAGGCACAACCTACCCTTCACAAAACCGTGTTGACTATCCCTAATTAACTTATTCCTTTCTAGATGATTATAAATCCTATCTCTTGCAACCTTTACTAACACTTTACCCACAACCAAAGTAAGGCTCACTGGTCTATAATTATAAGGGATGTCTCTACTCCCCTTTTGAACATGGGAACAACATTTGCTATCCTCCAGTCTCCATTCCTGTAGACAATGACGACATAATGATCAAAGCCAAAGACTTGACAATCTCCTCCCTAGCTTTCCAGAGAATCCTAGGATTAAATCCCATCTGGCCCAGGTTATTTATCTATTTTCACACATTCCAGAATTGCTAACACTGCCTCCTTGTGAACCTCAATCCCATCTAGTCTAGTAACCTGTATTTCAGTATTGTCCTCAACAACATTGTCTTTTTCCAGTGTGAATACTGATGAAAATATTCATTTAGCACTTATCATATCTCCTCAGACTCCATGCACAACTTCTGACTACTATCCTTGATTGGCACTAATCTTACACTTGTCATTCTTTTATTCCTGATATACCTATAGAAAGTTTTAGGGTTTTCCTTGATCCTACTGGCCAATGACTTCTCATGCCCCCTCCTGGCTCTTCTGAGGTCTCTCTTTGGGTCTTTCCTGCCTAACCTGTAACTCTCAAGTGCCCTAACAGCCTTCGCATCTCATCTGAACATAAGCCTTCTTCTTCCTCTTGACAACATATTCAAATTTTTTAGTAAACCACGGCTCCCTCGTCGACCACTTCCTCCCTGCCTGACAGGTATATACTTATCAAGGACACGCAGTAGCTGGTCCTTGAATAAGTTCCACATTTCAATTGTGCCCATCCCCTGCAGTTTCCTTCCCCATCCTATGCATCCTAAATCTTGCCTAATCACATCACAATTGCCTTTCCTCCAGCAATAACGCTTGCTCTGCATTATATACTTATGCCTTTTCATGGCTAAAGTAAACATAACTGAATTGTGGTCACTATCACCAAAGTGTTCACCTACCTCCAAATCTAATACCTGGCTGGGTTCATTACCAAATCCAATGTGGCCTCTCCACTTGTTGGCCTGTCTACAAACTGTGTCAGGAAACCTTCCTGCATACATTGGACAAAAACTGACCCATTTAAATTACTCAAACTATAGTATTTCCAGTCAATATTTGGAAAGTTAAATTCCTCCATAAAACTACCCTGTTACTCTCCTCCTATCCAGAATTATCTTTGCTTTCCTATCCTCTACATCTCTGGAACTATTCAGAGACTTATAGAAAACTCCCAACAAGGTGACCTCTCCTTTCCTGTTTCTAACCTCAGCCCATTCTACCTCAGTTGACGAGTCCTCAAATGTCATTTCTGCCACTATAATACTGTCCTTGACTAACAATGCCCCCACCTCAACCGTTTTACCATCTTCTCTGTTCTTGCTGAAATGTCTAAATCCCGGAACCTGCAGCAACCATTCCTGTCTCTGCCCTACCCATGTCTCTGAAATGGCCACAACATCAAAATCCCAGGTACCAACCCATGCTGCAAGTTCACCCACCTTATTCCGGATGCTCCTGGCATTGAAGTAAACACACTTCAAATCACCTCCCTGCTTGCTGGTAAACTCTTGCAACCTTGAAACCTTATTTCTGACCTCACTACTCTCAACCTCCTGGACACTGGAACTACAATTTATGTTCCCATCCTTCTGCTGAATTAGCTTAGACCTTCCCTAAGAGCATTAGCAAACGTTCCCCCCTTCCCCAGAACATTGGTACCCCTCTGGTTCAGGTGTAGACCATCCTGTGTGTAGAGGTCCCACCTTCCCCAGAATGAGCCCCAATTATCCAAGTATCCAAAACTCTCTCTCCTCAGGTACATTAACAACATTAAAAAGGCATTTGGACTAATACATGGATAGGAAAGGATTAGAAAAATATAGGCCAAGAGCAGGGGAATGGGGTTCATGTGGATGGACATTTTGGTCAGTATGGACCTGTTTGGATCAAAGGGCCTGTCTCCGTGCTGTAGGACTCTATGATTCTATGACTCTACCTGCAAATTTTGTAACTCCCATTCCATATGGGGTGCTGCTGTATTGTGTGCTTTAGATGTCTGTGCATGCTGAGAGGACACAGACAGAGTGTGAATAACAAAACAGGTAAATATAGTCAAAAGGGAGATTGGTTTTAGAAGGCAAGGGGAGAGTGACAAGATGAGAATTTTGAGAGATAGTACAGGAAGTGAGTTGAAGGAGTGGCCATTGTACATAAGAGATCTTTGGTGATCTAACCTAACTTGGACAAATTAAAGGCCAGATGTATCAGTATTTTATTCCACAATTAGAGATAGCACTAGTTCATGTCAGGCTGAGCTGAACTGTATGCCTGCCTGGTTGATTGTTCATTGGTCTCATTTTCTTTCTTTTTTATGTTATAGACTGGTTTCCCCTTTTCCTCAGAAGTCTGAAAATTAAAGTTACTGCTGCTCTTTGTGAAACACCTCCATGTCCTTACCCCTAGATTGTGGCCTGTCCCTTTAAGAGATGACTGCTATTTATGAGCAGGGCTGGACTCCCTGTCAGTGGCTCAGTCTGTCATAGAAACGTACAGCAGCAGACAAGGCCCTTTGGCCCAACGGGTCTGCACTAACGAAGAGTACACTCATGTTACTTTCCCACTCTTGGCCCACTGCCTTGAATGTTCTGACATGTCAAGTGCTCATCCAAGTACTTTTTAAAGGCTGTGAAGTTTCTCACGTCATCTACCCTCCCAGACAGTGCATTCCAGAACCTCTGGTTCAGAACATTTTTCTCAAATACCTTTATAACCCCTGCCTTTTACTTTTAAATTGTGCTCCCTCACTATTGACCCTTTGACTAAGGGGAGCAGCTGCTTTCTATCCACCCTGTCCATGCCCCTTGTAATCTTACACTCCTCTGTCAGATACCCCCCCACCTCAGCCTCCTCGGCTCCAAAGAAAATAGCCAAGTTTATCCAGCTTCTCTCCATCGTTGAGCTGTTCCATCCCAGATAGCATCCAGGTGAATCTCCTCTGCACTCCCTCCAGTACAATTACATCCTGCGGGCAGAAATCTCACTCAGTGGAAAATGGTGGCTCGTTAAGACAGAAATAAATCCATACCAAATGGTTCCTTTCTCATTCTCTGGAGCTAACGTATTTTCACCATCTCTTCTCGGGCAGAGATGGTTTCTCAATCTTCGTTCAGACCAACCTGAGTCCCCACATCTCAAAGCCTTTTTTATTAACTATCCTCCCCCCCCACCCCCGCGGCCACTTGACGTAATCTCAAGATTTCTCCCGGGAATACCTGTTTAGATCAAAGTTGGAAAACGAAACTCTGTCCTTGTTGAGCGTCCCTGTTTGTTTGAATTCCTTACTCTGTCTGCACCTGCAGGACTACAACAGTTTATTCAAATATTGTGATCGGCACAATACAAGTGTCAAATATGTAAAACCACCGCATACCTAAGAAAGTGATGCAGAAGGTTTCTCACAGTTAAGAAAAAGGACAGTGGCATAGGTCCTGACATTCTCCCAATTAATCTTGTGCCTCAGTGGGGATGAAAATAATTCAATCAGATCGAAGCAGGGCAGGAGAGATGCCAATGATTATTTATAAACAAAAGCCTGTGCTCCCCACACTGTGCCAGTCTATGTATGTGAAGACCAATTACAAGGCTCTCGCTGTCCTTATGAACACAAAAAAAAGCTGCTGCCAGGCTTTCTGGGATTAGACTGAAAGAGCCAAGCCCTGTGTGTACCTCTAAATAATATAAATGACTTTGATATTAAACCATTTCTTTTCACCACCATCAAAGACTCACTATAAAAGGTCACTAATCCCTTTGATGAAGGTAAGGCCATTCAAATCTATCAAAAGGTTTTCCCGTTGCTGAGGATAAAGCAGCTGCATGTAAATCATGCTTTCTAGCCTCGTCAATTATGTCACAATACACTTTGCTTTTTAGCAAGGTCCTACCTGTTCAGGGTAATTAACTGACACAAACTTTTATCAGCCCAATCACTCCACCTGCCAACCAGCCCCACAATAAATTTGATTTTACGATTTTAACAAATATATTTTACCACTGCAGCATGCTTCTCTGGAGTAAATCCATCGTAGAAATCTCAGTGATAACTATCTTTAACAAAATTCCTCACAAATACAAACATAACAACAGCATTCACACATTTGTATAATAAAAGTAAAGTTCATTGACTCACTTGTGTGTAATATTTACATAAGTACCTCCACACTGTTTTTTCTTTTGTTTTTATTTCTGGACACTCCATCCTTTCTTAATTAAATAGTGCTTCAGCTGATTCCTCAGTGCAAAAAGAGGATATCACAGAATTATTACAAAAGAAAGGTATTCAGCCCACCCTGCCTCTACTAGCTCTATTATCTAATGCCAAACTCCAATCTTTTCCCCAGATTCCTGCACACCATCTCCATCTAAATAAACATCCAAAGGCCCTCCTGAATGCCTCAACAGAACCTGCCTCCACCTCACTTCCAGGCACTGCGGTCCAGCCCCTAACTACCAGCTGGGTGAAACCATTTCTTCTCTATATCATCCTTTCTTTACTTGCATGTCACTTTAAATCTCTGCCACCCGGTGCTTGTTTCTTTTACCAATAGGCCATCTCCGAATAGTAGTAGTCATTTCTCCACCAGCTAATGAAATTGCCCTGAAATCAAATTTTTATCACTCATTACGAACCAAGTTCCTGTCCAATCATGCATTTGATATGGGCTGGCGCAGTGTCTCAGTGGTTAGCACTACTGCCTCACAGCTTCAGGGGCCCGGGTTCAATTCCAACTTCAGGCGACTGTGTGGAGTTTGTGCATTCTCCCTGTGTCTGTGTGGGTTTCCTCCCACAATCCAAAAGTGTGCACGTCAGGGTGGACTGGCCATGCTAAATTACCAATAGTGTCCAGGGATGTGTAGGGTAGGTGCATCATTCAGGGGGAATGGTGAGTAATAAGGGAATGGGCTTGGGTGAGATATGCTTCTGAGGATCGGTGTGGACTTGTTGGGCTGGAAAGCCTATTTCCACACTGTGGGGATTCTATTCTAATATTAACTTGCGATTTTCATGTAGAGTAGCCGTGCACTAATACAATAGGTGAGTTTGATTTAGTTCTGACCAAAAACTTCCAAGTTTATTCCTATCAGGAATGGTAATGTGCACTGTGTATGGTTGGTAGTATTGAAAAGGATGAAAGTTAAGAATTTGGAGGATCATGTGGTTACCTGCAGAGTACACTCACAGACCTTTGGAGGGAATGAGTTAACATGGAGAGGGGAAGTGAAAATGTGGGAAGGATCTTTGGAATAGGTCGCAGCAATGCTGCCAAGGAGCTCTGTCCTCAAAAGAGGTCATTCCAGGCTTGTGATCCCTTCGGAATGTGAGAAGCAAATCTTCATCCCTCACCTTTTGTAGCTTGGTGTCAATGCTGTGCCTCATTCCTACCGCTCAAAATTGTTTCATTGGCAAGTCCACAGCATTCAATTGTTTCACTATTACATTAGGCAAAGTAATCACTTGGAGACAGATTACATAAATACCATGGCTGCACTCGAAAGGCAGGAGCAATCCCTCATCTGGGCATTCTTAATCAGATCAATGCGAAAGGACAATGCCAAGAAACCCTTGACTAACAGGAAGCTGGGGAATGCAGTAGAGTGCTGGCTATGTTACCGGCCTTGGTACCATCAGGACATTGGTACAAACACCATTACAGTGTCTGATAGAGTTAAATTTGAGTCCCAAATCTGGGATATCACGCTATTTTCACTAACAGTGCCTACAAATTTATCATTGGTTATTTTAAGAAGTTAGTTGAAACTTTATTGCTGGAGCAGCACAGCAGGTCAGGCAGCATCCAGGGAACAGGAGATTCGACGTTTCGGGCACAGGCCTTTCCTGAAGAAGGGCCTGTGCCCGAAACGTCGAATCTCCTGTTCCCTGGATGCTGCCTGACCTGCTGTGCTGTTCCAGCAATAAAGTTTCAACTTTGATCTCCAGCATCTGCAGACCTCACTTTCTCCTATTTTAAGAAGTTAATTTGGTTCACTGACATTCCTTTCAGTAGGAATGTGGTGTCCTTACCCAGTCTGGCCAGCGGGTGACTTGACACCTACATCAGTTTGTGATGTAGGTGTCTTCTAAGCTGACCCTGCAAGGCATTCAATTAGGGAGGGGCAACGAAACCTGGGTACCCAGTCACTTCCACATTTTATCAAAGAATCATGAAGGAAACATTCTGTTTAAGTTTATCATTAATCCTCACTGTGTTATTTGCAATATGAATTTGGAGTTCGGATACTGGTCGGAGGACGCAGAGGATCAACTCTGATGCTGTCTGGGATCAGCTGATTGGGCCGTGTTCAAACAGGCCGCAGGTACATTGGACGAGTACATCACCACCGTCACAGACCTTATCAGCAAGTATGTGGAGGACTGCACATCAAGGAAGTCAATCCAGGTGTTCCCCAATAGGAAACCCTGGATGAATCAGCACATACAGAACCTGCTAAAAACCAGGTGTGAGGCCTTCAGATCAGGAGACCCACTCAAATATAAGGAATCCAAGTCTGACCTTCACAGAGCCATTAAGACAGCCAAGAACCAATACTAATCCAAACCAGAGACCCAGACAGACACCCGGCAACTGTGGCAAGGACTGAATGACATCACAGATTCTAAAAAGAGACAGTGCAAGGTAGCAGATGATGACACATCTCTATCAGATTGTCTCAATGCCTTCTATGCTCACTTTGAGCAGAATTTCGGTGGAGAGGTAACACTTATTCCGAAAAGTCCTGATGAACCTATCCCAACAGTCACTGCATCAGAGGTCAGATCAGTTTTCCTTTGTGTGAATCCAAGGAAAGCGATGGGAACAGACGCCGTACCAGGCCACGCACTCAGAGCATGTGCAGATCAACTGGCAGCGGTCTTCTCGGACATCTTCAACCTCTCCCTGCAGCAGGCGACTGTTCCTGCCTGTTTCAAGAGGGCCAACATCACCCCTGTGCCGAAGAAGGCTCATGCAGCATGTCTCAATGACTACCGCACAGTGCTTTAAATTCAGTGGTCATGAAATGCTTTGAAAGGCTGGTCATGGCATTAATCAACTCCAGCCTCCCCACCATTCTTGACCTACTCCAATTTGCCTATCGGACCAACAGATCCACATCAGATGCCATATCACTTGCCCTACACTCCTCCCTAGAACACCTTGACACCAAGAGCAGTTACGTAAGAACCCTACTCATTGTCTACAGTTCAGCCTTTAACACTGTTATCCCCTCGAGACTGATTACTAAACTTAGTGATCTCAGACTAAGCCCCACTCTCTGTAACTGGATCCTCAGTTTCCTGACCCACAGGCCACAATCAGTGAAGATTGGAGACAATATTTCATCCTCACTAACACTCAACACTGGATCCCCCCAGGGGTGCGTACTCAGCCCCCTACTGTACTCACTGTATACCCATGACCACGTCGCCAAATACCAGACTAACGCCATTTACAAGTTCACTGATGACACCACCATAGTCGGTCGAATCTCACATAGCAACGAAACAGACTACAGATGGGAGGTGGAAGACCTGGAAAAATGGTGCACTGAGAACAACCTAGCTCTCAATTCCGGCAAAACCAAGGAACACATTATTGACTTTCAGCAGGACGTTACTCATCCCCCCTATGGCTGATAAGTCCCCGGGGCCTGATGGTCTACATCCCAGGGTACTGAAAGAAGTGGCTCTAGAAATCATGGATGCGTTGGTGATTATTTTCCAGAGTTCGATAGATTCAGGATCAGTTCCTGCGGATTGGAGGGTGGCTAATGTTGTACCACTTTTTAAGAAGGGAGTGAGAGAGAAAGCAGGAAATTATAAACCAGTTAGTCTGGCCTCAGTGGTGGGAAAGATTCTGGAGTCAATTATAAAGGATGGAATTAAGACACATCTGGATAGCAGTAACAAGATAGGTCAGAGTCAGCATGGATTTATGAAGGGGAAATCTTCTGGAATTTTTTGAGGATGTAACTCTGAAGATGGACGAGGGAGATCCAGTGGATGTAGTGTACCTGGATTTTCAGAAAGCCTTTGATAAAGTCCCACATAGGAGGTTCGCGAGCAAAATTAGGGCACATGGTATTGGGGGCAAAGTACTGACTTGGATTGAAAATTGGTTGGCTGACAGGAAACAAAGAGTAGTGATAATCGGCTCCCTTTCGAAGTGTCAGGCGGTGACCAGTCGGGTACCGCAGGGATCAGTGCTGGGACCGCAGCTTTTTACAATATATATATTAATGATATAGAAGACGGTATTAATAGTAACATTAGCAAATTTGCTGATGATACAAAGCTGGGTGGCAGGGTGAAATGTGAGGAGGATGTTAGGAGATTACAGGGTGACCTGGACAGATTAGGTGAGTGGACAGATGCATGGCAGATGCAGTTTAATATGGATAAATGTATGGTTATCTACTTTGTTGGCAAGAAAGGAAGGCAGATTACTACCTAAATGGAGTCAAGTTGAGGAAAGACATTCTGGCTATTGAGGGAGTGCAGCGTAGGTTCACAAGGTCAATTCCTGGAATGGCGGGACTACCTTATGTTGAAAGATTGGAGCGACTGGGCTTGTACACCCTTGAGTTTAGAAGACTGAGATCTGATTGAGATTATTAAAGGATTGGACACTCTGGCAGCAGGAAACATATTTCCACTGATGGGTGAGTCCCGAACCAGAGGACACAGCTTAAAAATAAGGGGTAGGCCATTTAGGACAGAGATGAGGAGAAACTTCTTCACCCAGAGAGTGGTGGCTGTGTGGAATGCTCTGCCCCAGAAGGCAGTGGAGCCCCAGTCTCTGGATTCATTTAGGAAAGAGTTGGATAGAGCTCTCAAGGATAGTGGAATCAAGGGTTATGGAGATAAGGCAGGAACAGGATATTGATTGAGGATGATCAGTCATGATCATAATGAATGGTGGTGCAAGCTCGAAGGGCAGAATGGCCTACTCCTACTATTGCCTATTGTCTATTACACATTACCAGCACAGAGGTGGAACGAACGAAGAATGTCAACTCCTGGGAGTGGTCATCCACAACAAGCTTTCTTGGACTCTTCACGTGGACTCATTGGTTACAAAGGCCCAACAACATCTCTCCTTTCTCAGGCAGCTGAGGACATTTGGCATGACAGCGAATACCTTTGCCAACTTTTATAGGTGCGCCATCGAGAGCATTCTGTCTGGATGTATCACTACCTGGTATGGCAACTGTACCATTCAAGATTGGAGATAGTTACAGAGAGTGGTGAACACAGCCCGGACAATCACAAAGGCCAACCTCTCATCTATAGAATCCATCTACCTGGCCCGCTGTCAGGGAAAGGCTGCCAGCATTCTCAAAGATCCATCCCAACCTTTTAGATTAGATTAGACTACTTACAGTGTGGAAACAGGCCCTCTGGCCCAACAAGTCCACACCGACCCGCCAAAGCATAACCCACCCAGACCCATTCCCCTACACTTACCTCTTCACCTAACCTGCACATCTTTTTGGATTATGGGAAGAAACTGGAGCATCCGGAGGAAACCCATGCAGACATGGGGAGAACGTGCAAACTCCACACAGACAGTCGCTTGAGGTGGGAATTGAACCCGGGTCTCTGGTGCTGTGAGGCAGCAGTGCTAACCACTGTGCCACCGTGCCACCCACAACCTCTACCATCGGGGAGAGGGTACAGTAGCCTCAACACATGCACCAGCCGGTTTCGAAACAGTTTCTACTCTACTGTTGTTAGAATACTGAATGGACTCACAAACCCTTAACATTCGACTGTACCTGTGTTTTTGTTTTGCCACTGTTTAACTATTATTTACGTATCTATGCTATTTAACTCTGTGATCTGCCTGTATTGCTCGCAAGACAAAGCTTTTCACTGTGCCTTGGTACACGTGACAATAAATTCAATTCAATTCAATTCAATTCAGAGGTATAGATATGTAATTCACCTCAGAGCCAGAGTGGTTCATCAGAAACTCGCTAAGAACAGAAAGAACTGCAGATGCTGTAAATCAGAAGCAAAACAGAGAAATCAGAGTTAAAGTTTCAGGTGGAGTGACCCTTCCTCAAAACTGAAACATTTTACTCTGATTTCTCTCCGCAGATGCTGCCAGACCTGCTGAGCTTTTCCAGCAAGTTCTGTCTTTGCCTGTGGGCTTGTTAAAATCCTGCTGGAATGGATAAGAATCACAGCAACATTTAACTATGCAGGGACCCCACTGAGACAATAAGCACATGCTTTGAATATAGTAATGTTCCTATTTGAAACTTTTAAGGTGAAATTTTGGAGGAGTGAAAAACAAAGGCCTGAGTTCTGTTCCAATCCAATGCCCTCCCAGAATTCCTACACTTCCACACCTCAAATAATTGACAGCAGTTATAGTGTGATACTTAGCATTATGATCCACAATCCAGAGAATACATACTTATACTAATGGATTATCTGGAAACATTATAGTGGTTTGGACATTTTCTGAATTAAACAGGGTTTTATCAAGGAGTAGGATTAACATTTTGATGTGTGCTTTTTGCAGATTTGGAGAAAAACACTAAGCAAAGGTGATGGGCGGTATTGCCTTAATTTCTGAAAAACATGACTTTGAAAAGATTAAGTGGTCGTTCTGATAATGATTGCCAAACAACCCTTTCTGGACTTAGAATTCTTTTATATTCACTCAGAGGATGTAGGTGTCGCTGGCTGGGCAGCATTTATTGCCTGTCCCTAGTGGCCCTTGAGAAGGTGGGGGGTGAGCTGCCTTCTTGAACCACTGCAGTCCATGTGCTGTAGGTAGACCCACAATGCCCTTAGGGAGAGAGTTCTGGTTTATAGAGCCAGCTGACCAGGAGGGAAAATACACCAGAAGCGGCAAGTGTCTCCTGAAAGCCTTTTCTCAAACGTTCCTGAGAACCTGATAAAATCTCCAAATACTAATATTTCTAATGACTTTGTAAAACCTGATTAACCAATTGTGAGTAATTTCTGAAGCTTCAAATCCTTTTTGATTGCAATCAGAATTGGAATTCGACCATCTGCTTACAACTCTTCATAGTTCAATTTCATCAACAGGAAATCCAGCAGGTATAAGGAGTTATCACCACCTCGTCGTTATTTCCAGCCGCTAGGCCAACGGGATTCTTTTTTCTTGTTTGCTTTATTTTAGACAGATTGCCTCTGTAGAGTCTTGGCTTTCCATGTTGTACAAGTGTGTGTGAGTGTGGCATGAAGGCTATATAGCTTTAGTTTTGGGTCATAGCATGGACAATAGAGTTCCAAATGCAAGCCACAGTTGCTGTCCAACTTGGGGAGCTAATTCATTCAATCAAGTGAAATGTAATTGGTAGGAGTTCAAAGTTTGGGTGAAGATTTGTAGCTCGGGTGCTCGTTGTTGTGGTCCTGTTCGCCGAGCTGGAAATTTTTGTTGCAAACGTTTTGTCCCCTGTCTAGGTGACATCCTCAGTGCTTGGGAGCCTCCTGTGAAGCGCTTCTGTGGTGTTTCCTCCGGCATTTATAGTGGCCTGTCCCTGCCGCTTCCGGTTGTCAGTTTCAGCTGTCCGCTGTAGTGCAAGCCAAACAAAGAACAGCCAGGGAATTCCTAGAGGCATGGCACTCATCCACAAACTCCATCAACAAACACATCTTCCTGGACCCAATATACCGGCCACTACAGCGGACAGCTGAAACTGACAACTGGAAGCGGCAGGGACAGGCCACTATAAATGCCGGAGGAAACACCACAGAAGCGCTTCACAGGAGGCTCCCAAGCACTGAGGATGTCACCTAGACAGGGGACGAAATGTTTGCAACAAAAATTTCCAGCTCGGCGAACAGAACCACAACGATTGGTAGGAGTAAACAGCTCAGCTGTCATGACTTTGAGGTTAATGTTGTTTCCAAATTTTGCATTGAGCTGGACTTTAAGATGAGATAATACCTGTTGAATTGTCTTCAGATTAGTGCAGGGAGGATGTTTCCCTTGGTCAGGAACTCTAGAACCAGGATATAGAGTAAACCATTTAGGACTAAGATGAGGAAAGATTTCTTCACTGAAAGAGTAGTGAATCTCTCAAATCCTCTATCACAGGAGGCTATGAAGGCCCGGTCACTGAATACATTCAAGAAAAAGATAGGTAAATGGTTAGATCTCAAAGACATCAAGAGGTGAAGGGAGAAAGCAGGAATAAGACATGGAGAAATAAGGCATGGAGATAGAGGAACGGAATGGTGGAGCAGACTTGAAGGGCTGGATGGCCTACTCCTACTCCTATGCAGTTTTACTAAGGAGCAGTAATCATTCTGGTAATTAAATAGATACATCTATAATAATGCAACACCAGGTTATAGTCCAACAGGTTTAATTGGAAGCACACTAGCTTTCGGAGCGACGCTCCTTCATCAGGTAATTGTCAGGAGCAGCGCTCCGAAAGCTAGTGCTTCCAATTAAACCTGTTGGACTATAACCTGGTGTTGTGTGATTTTTAACTTTGTACACCCCAGTCCAACACTGGCATCTCCAAATCATGTCTATAATAATGGCACAGCACAACTGATAGAGAGGTGGAGCTTAGTTAATATCCTGCTACTGCAATTGTAACAATAGCCACAGGTACTTTCTGCATCTGAAATACAATCAGTGATATTTGTACTGGAGAACTTTAGCACCTGTAAAGGAGCGATCAAACCAAATCCCACTGCTACTTCCCACAGCCCCATCTCCTCCTTTTCAGGCTGTTTCTCCGTTTTCCCCCAGAAGATGTAATCACCTCTCCCCTGACTGCTCCCTGTAACAAAACAATTCATGTTTTAGCAATTCTCAAAGTGAAAAAATTTCTCTTAACATCATTCTTCTCTCCAGGAACAATATTAACTTCATGATCTCCTTTGCTGTCGCTGGGTCAAATTCCTAGCCCTCCCTCCCTCATGGGTCCCAATACCCATGGACTGTCACAGTCCATGACATCAGTTGACCCATACCTTCTCCAGAGCAGTTATGAATGGACAATAAATTCTGGCTTCATTCCATGACTAAATACAAAGCATAACTCCCCTCATCACATCTCCCTATTCACTGTGTTGTTGCCCTCAAATATTTCCTTCAGACCTAAGATAAAGGTGCTTGCTATCCCCACTATAAACATTGAAACAACACTGAGACAACACACCAGTATAAGGGAGTTCATTGTAATTTTGTTCTCAATGAGATTAAAGCTCAAAGGGCTGACATTCCTCATTCATTTACACTTCAGATCAGCATTCAGCACTCCACCATGATGTAATGTCTTTCCCACACCCTAGTGGTACATTTAGAACAAGTTCGTTTTCTGTTCCCATTTCCTACGTGGTCAAATAGTCCATCCGTCAACACATCAAGTGAGGCATAATGTTGTTATTTGAATATTGTTTCCAAACATTGAGCCAGATATTACTGACAGGAAGACATCATCATTCTCCAGGTCAGGTTCAGAGCCAGCAACTGAGCTGGTAGGTGCTGAAATATTGTCCATGGAATGGAATCAACCGAGACTTCCAACCAATCAGCCTTCTACATCACCAATTACATGAAAGTAGATTGGCCCATGCAATGGGAGTTCCTGGCCCACACACACGCACAATATAGTCCCTTGTTGTTGACACTCAGTATGCATTCCTATGATCAAAGCCTAAACTCACATGACCTAACCCAGAAGAGAGTGCACTTCCTGCAACTCTCTGACTTTGGGTAAAGCAAATGAAGCAACTGGGAGATAGGAAAGATTACACTAGAAAAGCAGTGACCTGCCCACACGTTTGCTGTCGTTGTTTTTGATCGATTGGGCCATCTGTAGTGTTATCATTGGAGCAGGAAAGAGCATTAGTGCCTGATTTACTGTCCCATCCCACACCCTTCACTTCCCATGACTAAAATAGAGCAATACGATGGCTTTGAAAGCATAGATAGGAAGTCCCCATGTTAGCATACACGTTTAACATGCTAACAGTAACATTGTCTAGAGTGATTCTATTTCTGAATCATTTTGAATGTGAGTAGATCCTTTTCACTCTAAGTAATATACCTCCCCTCTATCCAGTACCAACTCTCCTGTCTCGATGATCACTTTGACCAATGGGCTTTTAATTTTAAGCTGGAGTCCTTCCCCAGCCAAAGTAAATGGAGACAACATTTATCTCAGGAGCGGAGAGGAAGAAGGTGGCAGAGTAATATTGTAGTGGGGTCAGGGTCTCTTCAGTTGTACGACAGGATGGGATTGTCATTTTCCAACAGGCAGCAGCAATACTGGATGGTTATAGGCAGCAAGACCTCTAGCTCAGTATCACAACAACAGAGCAGAGAGGATATTGGGAGGTGGGAATCTGAAAGGCCGAGCAGGGTGGGGAGATGATTGGAAATATAGGATCAGTGATGGAAAGCAGGGCTCTGAGAAAAGGGGGGATGGGAAGCAAAAGGCGTGATCGGAGGGGTCAGGGGGGAGGCAGAGATTGCAGCTGCCTAAGTCAGCCTTTGGTGAGATGTGGGATGGTGAAGAGGAAAGTGGGAAAGACACCAATGTTCTGGATCCAGAAGTTTCCATCTCCTTTTAGATGATGGGTTTCAGGTTGTGTACACAATTAAATGCAAACAGATGTTAATACGGAGTCACACATCCTCACTATAACATGCAAATGAACGACTCACCTCCTGCTCGCCCCCCCTCAAGCCTTTACTCTTTTAGCACCTCCATTAAAACTTGAAGAGGGGGTATCAGAGTCAGCTTTAAGACTTGCAAAACCCAAATGTTTAGCATTCAAACCCCTCCCTCTATGCCTTGCGTGGTTCTGATTAACATCAACCTGTATCACAGGTAATGGGGAGAAAGTGGGAACATGATGCCGAGCTGGATGATCAGCCATGATCATATTGGAAGGCAGAGCCTACTCCTGGTCCAATTGTCTGTGTTTCTATGGAACAAAGAAGGTCAAAATTAGACAAAACCAATCGACAATCAGACCAGCTTTGCCAGTCTGCACATGTTAGCAATGGAGTGAAAGGTCTGACTGTAACTTGAAGATGTACAAGATGTAAATGCAAATGTTCCAGTCCATGATATTGCCAACTTCTTAAGGAATTACTCCAAGGAGCAGGATTATCACCAGCACAGAAACATTTCTCCATATATACACACATGCGTTGGGTGTTAAAATCCTCAGGTAGTTAAGCAATCCATTCTCAAGTGCTTTTGCAGACAGTGATACCTCAAATTAAGAGATCTCTATCCTCAGGAACCTGCTATCAGGAACCATCTGATCATGGAGGTTAAGCTTCCACCTCCGCTGTGGCAAGCAGAAATTTCCCTACCAATGTAACGCTGGAAATGGGGACACTCCCGACAAAACTAAACCACTCCAGAAAACTGATCTCTCTGGAAAAATGAACTGTTCCTCATCCATTTTCCCCTCTGCCCCCCGAGCTCACATTTTGCCTATTATACAAATGAACCTTCCATCAAACCAGCAGTTAGATATTATCTGATCAGCAAATGCATGCTGAATTCTCAGCTTGACTTGTGAAGCAATCTCAAACAGATGTGTTATTGCTGGCTCACCTGATACAACCAGTGGCCGGTCAGCTTTGTAACAAAGCTACAAAGAATAAGTCAGTCACTGAAAGGTAAGAGATAGGGGCCTGGGATTTGCAAATCTTTGCATGATCATTTGCAGAAACGTATCCAAAAGTTTCATACCAACAGGTGTGCAAAACGTCTCAGAAGTAGGATCTGAAGATGAATACCGGGAGGCATGCGGTTAATGTAACAGGGTACGCTCAAAGGAGATGTGAGAAGTATGTCTTTTACACAGAGTGGTAGGAGTCTGGAACATACTGGCAGGGGTAGTGGTGGAAGCAGATGTGATTGGGGCATTTAAGGGGCTTTTAGATAAGCACATAATTGAGAGGACATGGAGAAGATGTTTCCAGCAGTAGGAGGGCCCTGGAGCCAGGGTGAAAGGATGATTTTTTAGAACTGAGATAAGGTGGAATTTCTTCAGCCAGATGGTGGTGAATGTGTGGAGGGATGTGGAGGCCAGGTCATTGAGTGCATTTCAGATAGGAATAGATAGGTTCCTGATGAGGAAAAGGGTTAAGGATCACAGGGAGAAGGCAGGAGAATGGAGTTGAGGAACATATCAGCCCTGTTTGAACGATGCAGCAGACTCTGCGGGCTTCTGTATCGGGTGGTCTTATGGTCTAACTCTGCTCCAACGAAAGAAAGTCAACAGCAGCTTTCCCGAGGGTTAACAATTGTAAGCGCCCCAGTGTGGGGTTGTAGGAGAGAGGACTGGGATTTTTCTCTCTTGCCGCAGGGCGCATTTCCAGAGAGAGCATGAACAAGACTGACATCGTCTGAAGTGAGTGTGGTGCTGGAAAAATACAGCAGGTCAGGCAGCATCCAAGGAGTTAGACAATCAATGTCCCGGGCATGAGCCCTTCAAAGAAGCCTCATTCCCGATGAAGAGCTTATGCCCAAAACGTTGATTCTCCTGCTCCTTGGATGCTGCATGACCGGCTGTGATCTCTCAACTCTGATCTCCAGCATCTGGAGTCCTCACTTTCTCATCGTCTGAAATGACAGACTGCGCACCACCTAATCCACGTTCAAGCCCATCTGATATTGTGAACAAGCCACTCTGCAATGCCCCAGTGCATACCTGGTGTACCCAAGCTAGTGTCAGTCAGAGAAGGGGTGTCATCTGGATTCTTTCACTCTAACCCAGGCCAGCACCTTTAGAGTTTTGAGCTTCCTTAATGTCAGTGTTCCTGGCTATGAGTGAAAGCAATGAAAAGTATCGAGTGAAACATTCCTAAATTCCAAAACAAAACAGGGCTCAAACATGAAACAGGGCCATGATTTTCCCTGACAAAGCTGTCCTTTACCATAAGAAGGTTAAGGCATCAAAAAAAACTATGGATTTTCCAAGCATAGTGCATCCTTTAGGCTGAAGGTGTGACAAGGATTTCAATGATCCTGCTGATGATTGTCCTGACTGAGCGAGGCTATTTGTTTGGATCATTCTGTTGACACTCGATCTTTCGCTGTTCCTCTGCCCTGCAGCCAGCACGGACAAATGCAAGGAATCCAAAGAATCTCCCTTGGCTCTGATGCTTTGTTTGTAAACCATCTATAACTCCATCCCAGCTATTGCTTTGGAGATAGCTGAAGCATCGCATCTCATCCTGGGAGAGTGTGAACATTGTTTTGAGGCAGGGTCCTATTTTTAAGTTCTCCAGCTCCTCTTTACGATGGCTTTTGCATTGTTGCAATTTGCATCATTTAGTTTCATATTTGGATCTCAAGCTTCTTTTTGTAAAATGCTTAATAAGTGGAATGAATGAGATAAAGGAAAATTCTGATAATGAGAATGTATTCCTGTTTTTGGCCTATCAATCAGTGTGGTGACAGTAAGTGAGAAATATAATGTAAGGGGCTGTTATTCCATTAACAAACAGAAATAATATCTTTATTCAAGCTTGGATATAGTTTAACTAAAAGTGACTTGCAAACTAAATAAATTCTTAAAATATAGCATTGATGTCATGTGGATTTCTAGTTTAGTTCAACCCACATCAGTACTTGCATTATTGCAACTTCCATAAAATCACAAGAAACAGGAACAGGAGGAGGCCATTCAGCCCCTCAAGCCTGTTCCACTATTCAGTAGAGGAGAAAGTGAGGTCTGCAGATGCTGGAGATCAAAGTTGAAACTTTATTGCTGGAACGGCACAGACCCTTCTTCAGGAGAAAGGGCCTGTGCCCGAAACGTCGAATCTCCTGTTCCCTGGATGCTGCCTGACCTGCTGTGCTGTTCCAGCAATAAAGTTTCAACCACTATTCAGTAGAATCATGGCTGATCCAACATTACTCATATTCACTTTCCTAAACTCTCCCTGCGACCCTTCATTCCCCGACTGATCCAGAATCTATCTCAGCCTTAAATTTACACGAGGACTCTGCCCCCACAGCTCTCTGTGGCAAGGAGTTCCAAAGACTCCCTACTCTCAGAGAGAAGATATTCCCCCTCATCTCAGTCTTAAATTGGTTTCCCTTTATTCTGAGACTGTGCCCTCAGCTCCTAGACTCTCCCACGATGGGAAACATCCTCTCAGCATTGACCCTGCTTAGCCCCATCAGAGTCTGATATGTTTCAATGTGTTTGCAACTCTTTTTTTTAAACATACAGTGTCACAGGAACATTGCAACAGGAATAGACCATTCAAGCCATCTCGCCTGCCCTGCCAATCAATACAATCATAGCTGATGGAATACTTCAATGATTTTCAATCACCCTATCGCTATAACCCGGGGCCACCATCGGTCATCGGAAATCTATTAATCTCCACCTTAAACATATTCAAGGGGGAGGTGATGACCTCGTGGTATTATCACTGGACTGTTAATCCAAAGACCCAGAACGTTATCTGAGGGCCATGTTTGAAACCTGCCATGATAGAATTCAAATTCAGTAACAAAACAAAATAGAATTAAGAGTGTAATGATGATCATGAGTCAATTGCTGTAAAAACCCATCTGGGTCACTAGTGTCCTTTTGGGAAGGAAACTGCCTTCCTTACCTGGTCTGGCCTACACGTGACTCCAGGCATGCAATAATGCTTTTGACTCTTACTGGATAAAGGGTGATGCTGGCTTAGCCAGTGACACCCTCATCCTGTGAATCAATAATGGATAAAAAAAATGGGCCGACTGTGGAAGAGATTTTCAAATCTCCAACATAGTCTGAGTAAAAACAAATTGATAATCCTGGATATAAGAGACACCCATTTAGGTTTAGATTGTGCCCTGATTCTAGACTCCCAAACCAGGGCAAACATCTTACTCTGTCCATCCCTTTAAGTTTTTTGTAGGTTTCAATGAGACCACATCTCATTCGTCAAAACTCTAGAGAATCCAGAGCTTAAAAATGTGTTGCTGGAAAAGCGCAGCAGGTCAGGCAGCATCCAAGGAGAAGAATAATCGACGTTTCGGGCATGAGCCCTTCTTCAGGCTCATGCCCGAAACGTCGATTCTCCTGTTCCTTGGATGCTGCCTGACCTGCTGCGCTTTTCCAGCAACACATTTTCAGCTCTGATCTCCAGCATCTGCAGTCCTCACTTTCTCCTAGAGAATCCAGGCCCAGTTTGTTTGATTTCTCACCATCCTGGGAACCTTTAATAACACAAAGACCTGCAGATGCTGGAAATCTGAAGCAAAAACAGAAATTGCTGGTGAAACTCAGCAGGTCCAGCAACATCTGTGGAGAGAAAGCAAAGTGAACATTTCAAGTCCAGTGACTGTTCTGATGAAACATTAACTCTGCTTTCTTCCTACAGATGCTGCCAGACCTGCTAAGTTTCATTAGCAATTTCTGATTTATTTCCACGGTTATTGCACTCCATCTATGGCAGTAATATCTTCCTTAAGGTAAGGAGACCAAAACTGCCCACAGTGATCCAGCTGCGATCTAACCAAGCTTCCGTACAACTGGAGCAACACTTCACTGTTCCTGCACTCAAATCCACTTCAACAAAGGCTAACCTTCCATTAGCCTTCCTAATAGCTTGTTGCACCTTACATGTTAACCGCCAGTGACTTAGATACAAGAATACGCAGGTCCCTTTGTGCATCTACACATTCCAATCTCTTCCCATTTAAGAAACCCTCCTCACACCTGTTTCTCTGATCAAAGTGGCTAATCTCACATATTTCCACATTATATTCCATCTGCTCTGTGCTTGTCCATTCACTAAAACTGTCCTGACACTGTTTTACATCTTCCTCATAACACACATTCTCACTTAGCTTTGTATCATCTGCAAATTTGGAAATATTCCGTATGGTCCTTAATTCATTGATAAGTATTGTGAACAGCTGGGGCCCAAGTACTGATCCTTGTGGTGCCCCACTAGTCAGTCTGACAGTGTGAGAATGACCCATTTATTCTTGCACTCTGTTTTCTGTTTGTGCGCCAATCATTAATCCTTGCCAGTACATTACCTCTTATCCCATGTTTTTTGATCTTTCTATCCAGGTTCCTTTGGGGAAGGGGGTTACAGGGATAAGTCACGCTATGGCTGGGAAGAGATTTGACACAGGGAGGGTAGTTTAAAATCAAAGCATTGCCGATCTGGGACTGAAGGCAGTAGCTCTCTCATTAGAGAGAGCTGATTGGCAGTGAATTTAACCCGGGGTATCACTGCACTGCGGGTACAGTTGGGAAGGTAGAACCTTTGTGGTCACCTCGAACAGAGTGGGAACAGACCTTGTGCTATTGGCATCCCTCTGTATCAGAGAGTAGTTTCCACCAACTGACTAAATCCACCAGGAGCACAGCTCAGGCTGGTGTTTGGTTGGTGATTGGCATGGGCAGGGTTCTGGATGAGCTTCAGTTCAAAGTGGGAGACTGGCCATTGAAACATTACCACAGCTGGTTCTATCGCTAACAAAGGCACAGAGAAAAAATTGTGCAACAGATTAAGCAGGTACAGAGTCCAGTAAGATACAGAGGTGGGAGGAGATGAATAAATGCACAGAGGTTAAGCCAATTTATAGAATCCCTATAGGGCAGGGAGATGCCATTTGGCCCATCACGTCCACACTGATTCTTCAAAGCGCATCCCACCATTTATCACCTCCAACCCCGCTCCCCCTACCGTTTATCCCCGTAAACCCGCATTTCGCATGGCCAATCCATCTAACCTACATATCTTTGGACTGTGGGAGGAAACCGGAGCACCCGGAGGAAACCCGTGCAGACATGGGGAGAATGTGCAAACTTAACACAGACAGTCACCCGAAGCGGGAATCGAACCCGAGTCCTTGGTGTTGTGAAGCAGCAGTGCTAACCACTGAGCCAGAGATATTTTGTGCTCTGTTTCCTCTTGAGAGTAAGAACACACAATCCCATATTAGGAATGTTGACACCGGTATGCAGGAGCCCATTAACTACCCACTTCCCACCCTGACCAAACCCACAGGGTATATGCACCTTGCAGCGTTTCATACCCCAGAGGCTCAGTTGAGGTGCCTGTTCAGGCAAGATGTTAATATTCCCTTGAGCTCTGGGTAATTGAGAGAAAAAGAATCATTTTTCTGTCAGCCTTGTCTCAGTACTAATTGGAATGAGGTCAATATGAGTTCCCTGATTGGGGCTGTTAATCTGGTCCAATCAGGGAGTCTTGGCTGAGATAAAAGAATGAATGTCAGGGATACAGAGTCATTGATTGCCTGGCTCAGCGAGAGGCTGTCCGATTGTCAAAGGCCACATCTGTAAAGAAAGGGTGATTGGTGGTGGGCTCCCAGTCTCTGAAGAGTTATTTCAGAACCCTTACCACTGAATCTAAGTTGTCACTTGTAATATTGTACTGAGGGAGTGATGCGCTGTCAAAAGTGGTGTCTTTCAAGTCAACAATGAAGCTGAGATCCATCTATTCTCTCAGGTCAAGGCAAACATCTGCAGATCAAGATACAATGAAAAGTAAAGGCATTCTCTCAGTGTCCAATTCAATGAAAATCCCCTGATTTGTTTTCATCCTATGTATCCGTTCTAAGGAAACCTCAACAGTGGCTTGTCTTCTGAGAACCAATGGTTGGATGATGAAGTGTGAAGTCCAGCAGACACTGAGGATGCTGGACTTGGCTCTCCATGGCAACTGCCAACCTCTCCATGGAGACAGACTGGTAGTCACATGACTCGCTGCATTGCTGCAGCTTCTGACCAATGAAGGCCATGGTCACCCACATCCCTTCCTGCTGCTTCTGTCCTTTATTCCCAACAACACCGGCTCCTCTCCTGCCTGTGGCTAGGCAGGTGCCCGGTCTCCGTCAGGTCTCTGTTAGCCAGTGGACTGGGCCGTTTCCTCCTCAGCATGTGGTCAGCCTGACATTTCCACCAAAGGGTCTGCTGGGAGGGTAGGGGTTCAGGAGGCAACCTTGTTCTTGCTTCCTCGACAGACTCAGTACTCTCATCCTCAAAGATCAAGGAAGGGGTGTGTTAGCCATTCCCACTGGTAGCTGCAAGATGTAAGAGAGAGGGAGAGAGAAAGAGCAAAGGCACCATGGCTGGTAGTTTGAGGTGACATAGAACATAGAACATAGAAAAATACAGCGCAGTACAGGCCCTTTGGCCCTCGATGTTGCGCCGATCCAAGCCCACCTAACCTACACTAGCCCACTATCCTCCATATGCCTATCCAATGCCCGCTTAAATGCCCATAATGAGGGAGAGTCCACCACTGCTACTAGCAGGACATTCCATGAACTCACGACTCAATGAGTAAAGAATCTACCCCTAACATCTGTCCTATACCTACCACCCCTTAATTTAAAGCTATGCCCCCTCGTAATAGCTGACTCCATACGTGGAAAAAGGTTCTCATGGTCAACCCTATCTAAACCCCAAATCATCTTGTACACCTCTATCAAGTGACGTGCTGTGAATGTGGCTGAGAGCAAGGATACTGTGAGAATTGGCAGGAAGAGTGGCATTTAGCCATTTGGCAGGGCATGGATGGCTCAGCATCACCACTGCAGTGTTCTGGTCTTCTCCTGCAGGGATTGGGATTCTCTCCTCATTTGGGGGGGTTGGGGTGGGGGGGTGAATCCAAAACTAGAGGTTTAAGGTGAGACGGGAAAAATTTAAAAGAGACCTGAGGGGCAACATTTTCACACAGAGGGTGGTGGGGATATGGGGGAAGTGGTAGAGGTGGGTACCATTACTTTTAAAAGACATTTGGACAGGTACATGATGGGAAAGGTTTAGAGGGAAAAGCAGGCAAATGGGACTCGTTCAGTTCAGGAACGCTGATTGGCACGGATGATTTGGGCCGAAGGGCCTGTTTCTGTGCTATACGACTCTATATATTAAATAGGGAGCTACTGGATTATGCTTAATGGAAAATTAACAGCTGCTCATTTGTAAAGAAACATATTATTTAATGTGGCCTTGATCTCAAGTCAAGTGACAAAATATTCTAATATTATAGATATGAACTCATTTCAGTCAGTTGCCAGTCTGAACAATAAAGTGATTAACTTAGAAAAGTGAGTAATTTTTGGTGTAATTTCAATAGACTATTTCTATATCAGGCTTCCACCCATGTTTTTGCAAATTTCTGCTTGGCCCATTTCCTGGAAGCTACAAATCCATGCAATAAATCCCCTATAGAGTCTCTCCGTTCCCCTGTCCTTTCAAATCAGATAAATGGATCTTGTTGAAAATGTTCTGAGTGGAAAATTGGAGCATTATGTCCAGTTATTTTTATGAATATTATTGTTTGCGCAGACTTTTAAATGTGGACAGCACAGTTCGTATTGTCTGACATTTCTTGAGAATATTGTTAAAGTGAAAGGTGTCTACACAAACTGCAGCAGAAGGAATGTATTAGGTAAAAAAAAAATGTATTGATGCTTTACCACCAAGGCCACAAGCATTTCCAAGATAAAATTCTTAAAGCAAGCATTCCAGTTTGCGTTTTAGTACAAGCAGATATTTCAGTTAATCTTTCAGCATATTGTTTAAACACCTCACCCTCTACTCAGTTGGGTGCTTTATTTCTAACAGCGTTCCGATACACATTGGGGTGTAAGGCTTCTAACTCCTGATTGCCTTCTGTGTGCTGGTTGTGTAAGCACTTTTCATCTCTACCATCACACACCAGAAACTCAGCTGGGGTAATTACACTTACTAATGCCACTATGACCCAGCAGAGAGTAAAGGAAAATCATTTTGCAAAGTTTATATGAAGCCATTATAAATAGTCGCTTTACTGAAGTTTGTTAAAGCTCACTCAGGAGTGTAGACTATGCCTTTCTACGCAAATGACAAGTGGCAGAATTTGCCCATTGTGTGCCACTACTGAATGCATATTGCAGAGTTCCTTCCAGTTGATCCTCATAACGACTGCGACCTTTTCTGGCTCAGCATTGTGGATCTTCTCAGTGACCTTAACATGACACAGAGCGTGGCAAGGTGTGGCCTTATCAGATCAGAGTGCTGTTTCAGCAAGACAGCAACACACATTCCTCCATTGGGTTTGCAATCGAGGTCTGCTTTATGTTCTCTTTATTGATTATTGCTCTGTTGCAACTGGACATGTTAAATCTTGAGTCATGCCTCTCAGTCTCACCCCAAGTTAGTTCCCAGATACCTTTCAGCTTCGCCCTGATAGGATTCTATTCCATTCACTAAGTCAAGCTATCTTTTATATTTTATCAAAAGTATTGTGTCTTGCTATTCTCCGTGGAATTTGATCCACCATAATTCTTTTTCTGGGACCTTTTTTAGTTTCATAGAAGGTTTGTCAAAATATATTTCCACTAGTTCAATACATGGCAATGAATTCCTGAATTCAGGTTACCAAACGTCAAGTCGAAATGCTGGGGTCTCTGAAATTGGAGGTATAGGTTCATCTGCACAGCTCAATGTCACTCCATTACTCACATGTTAAGCCCATAATATTGACCTCTGTCATGACCACAGAACAGTACCTGAACACGTTTAATGGATTCACGCCCGATCTTAATGTCTGTTGAATGTGTCACTATTTAACTGTGCAGTTCTCTTTCAATCATTTCCGATGGAACCAACCGTTCCGCACTGCCTCCCTTGTTAGATGGTGGGGGAATGGGGGGATGGGGCAGTGGCAGACTTAATATATCTCTCTCTGTCCCCACAATTCACCAGTCCATCTCAAAATAAGATCCATTGTCAGAGCTCATGGAGGGCTTCTCCATGTGAAACATTATGAAGCAATTTGTAGATGTCTCAAAGTGGTACATGACCATTGTCAAATTGGCATGTTGTTGCCTCAAACATTTTCTCATAATCATACACCTTAAAGCTGAAATATTAATAGAAATTGCTGGAAATGCTCAGTGGGTCTGGCAGCAGCTGGAAGGGGAAAACGGGAGCTGATGTCTTTGGTGGTGAATTTGCATCAGAACTCTCTGTTGAAAGGTCACGACCTGTGTTTGCTCTTGTCTAATTTGTCAGTGGTAACCTGGGGAAACTCTGCTATTTTTGCAAATCCCGTGGTCAGCTTACCTCCCTTTCTCTGGCAAGGTGAAAAGAAACAAAGTTGTCTCTCTTTCTTTGAATAGAGAGCATCAGTGGTTTCCCTGATGCAATATTGGATGGTAAAATAGGTGAAGTGGAATTTTCCCAGTCCCTGAATGACATGGACATTGGTAAAAGAGTGGGGGAGAATTGTGTGAGAATTCAAGAGTGAGGTCCTTATTGTCAAGATCAAGAGATCCCTTTCTCCAATCAAGTGTTGAACTGAGAGACAAGATTCTCAACAGAGTGAGATTGCATTAATACCCTCATAATAATGTCATCTTGCCTCATTTATGTGCAGTTTCCCATTGTCCCACCTGCCAGATAGAAACAGGAGATGACAGTTCCCGATAGGAATCTCAGGGCTATAACCTGGTGACTCCAGTTCACCGCCTGCTCCTCTAGATCTCCATCAGTCACTTATATCTTAGGGTACGTGCCATGGGCAGTGACTACACACCTCTCCAGTCCACCAGGACTTCCAGGTCCCCATTGGCAAATCGAGATGACAATTTGCTTGAGTCTGACGTGTGTGGATATTTTGACAGAGCTGGGTATGGTTAAACTTTGAAGGTGGCACCATCACCCAAATTCTCAATGTGTCCCAGCAGTGACCAATACTACCACTTTGGCATGAGGGCAGAAGATGAGTGGGGTGCCATAGGAGTGTCGTGCATTGGTAATATGACAGATTTGGGATGATAGCATGAGGAAACATGGAGAATGAATACATGAATCGTGCCAAAATTGGCACTTAGCTGATTTCGGTATGATTTGGTCCCTAATGGCTGTTGCTAATATCTCAAGCATCAGCCTGGAAGGAACCAGATACATGAAAGTTCATGTCCAACATGGTCACCTACTGCTCTGAGTTGGAATGGTGGCTGCAAGAATTGACTTCTCCATGAAGCAGCGGGGTTTGAAATGTTGGATGTCACTGAGCTTCAGAATAACACCCTGAGCACCATGAATGGGTATGGGGGCTCCCTTCACCCTTCACCCCACACTGGGAGACCTTCTCAGTCCCTTCTCTAGCCTCCAATCTCAGTGATGGTGTGGCCTCTGCTCCCTCTCTGTTCCAGGAGGGATGCCAAATGGTGGGGGTCATGTCTGATTTCTGCTGACGTCAGCAGTGTCAGCCTTGGCCCCATGGTTCCCAGTACACTTTTGAAACTGGAAGCAATTACAGAAACCATTGAAAATGTGTTTGACAGTGACCAGAAGTAACAAAGGAGCAACTAAGCTCCAAGGAGGTAGTTGATGATGCCTTTACCCAGTGCTGGCTGTGGGTCCTTCATTCACAATTAGCTGTGTAAGGTTCAGAGAGTGTGCTAGCTGGAGAGTGGAGCTCAAAATCAGCATCAAATCAGTATGATACACCGATTGCTCTTGTGGTTTTCCTGCTCCACAGAGAGTGTGTTAACTCCTTTATTACCCAAAAGCTGAATACTGTGGAAACTGGACACCCGAGATCAGAACAGAAATTGCTGGAAATACTCAGCAGGGCCAGCAGCGACTGTGCAGAAGGGAACAGAGTGATCATTTCAAAGTTGATCATTTGGCAGAGCTCATCTGTTATAAGCGAGAAGATTTGTCATCTGTTATAACTCTAAACCGAGACACCTTGCACTTTCGAATCAGAAGTGCACACGTTTTCCCTGAGTGCCATTAAGCAGCTGTAAGAAGTGAGACAGGGTTGAAATATATAATACTCAACTTCACACACAAAATAATTAGAGACAATATTCTTTCTGCTTTGATTGAGACCAGATTCATTGCTGCTGAAGGACAAGAGGCTGGGATGGAATTGGGGCCCAGTAGCACGAAATGTGACTTTCTAAATCTGAGACAGAGAAAGAGTACCCCCAAACCAAGGGAGATTGATGGAATGCACCAACTTTCCCATCAAAATTTGTGGCAGTTTGTCTAGTTATGGGATAAGAAGAGTTAGCCCTCTCCCCCCACAACTGAGTTGGAACACCTTGCTGATGTCCAGCCCTCTGATCGAATGGAAGAACCCT
Organism: Chiloscyllium plagiosum; assembly: GCF_004010195.1. Classification (NCBI taxonomy): domain Eukaryota; kingdom Metazoa; phylum Chordata; class Chondrichthyes; order Orectolobiformes; family Hemiscylliidae; genus Chiloscyllium; species Chiloscyllium plagiosum. Next base: position 3,501,340 of record NC_057725.1, read on the forward strand.
CTTGCATTATGTCTACATTTTGTTTGCTTATGTTGTGTTTGTCAGCAGCGTGACAAACATGAAGCATGACATACTATCAGACACTGTACACATTTGCCAAAGTCTTATCCTGCAATGATTTTTGAATTGCACAGTTTGACTGTTAAATTAATGTACCTTATCTCCCGACACTAACCCTGGATCCTAGCGAGTGTCTTTGCACAGGTAAATGCTGCAGCTGTGTGCATTCCACCACAGGGTTATTCCAGCATTCACATTCATCACCACTATCCTGTTACATCAACCCCGAAAAAATGCATAAGACAGTTCAGGAAATGAAACAATGTTAAAAGAGTCCAAGTGTAAATCATTGTTATGGTGCCTTTTGAAGTTAAATTAAATATTGTCCAAGTGAACTCCTGTGTTTTGTGAGAGCACAGCTAACAGCTCTTTGATCAGCTGGTGTGGCAGCCTGCATGACAAAGACAGACTGATCCTACAAGCTATGAAACAGCAGCAATACATTTCGGAAAAGGTTATTGCAAGTGTTTCCAACTTTACTCCCCTTCCAGATCAATTGTGTTGATTGGTCAGCTGGCCCTATGTCAGGTAGAATCTGTGGAGCTGCGCAGTATGGGGAAGGATAAGGCAGAAATGGAGGAGGTGTGCAGAGTGGGGGGTGGGCAGTATGGAGGGGCATAATGGAGGGGTATAGGCAGTATAGGGGAAGAGCGCAGTCTGGGG
>NC_057725.1:3509833-3528733 GCF_004010195.1 Chiloscyllium plagiosum
GGGAGTGGGCAGTATGAGGGTGGGCAGTATGGGGTGTGGGCAGTATGGGGAGTGGGCAATATGTGGGTTGGGCAGTACGAGGATGAGTGCAGTATGGGGGTACGGTTTAGGGGGTGTTGCCATCTCGAGGTGGATAAGGCATGTTTTTGGGTGACTGCTGACATCTGCAAATCCCTCTGATTTCTCAGCTTGCTGTTTCTGAGTGAGAAGGCCTTTAATTGGCCAGTTAAGGGAAACGGTGGGGCTTCAGCACACGTCAGCTAGGACTAGCCCAGCTCCAGTCATTTCACCATCATGCAGCATCTCCGACAGAGTCAGATAGTGTGGGCACTTGGTTGCCCCTCAATCAAAGATAGTCAGCGACTGAGGGAGGGACTGAACATTGGTCAACAATTGGCCATTGAGTCCCCTCCGATGGGCTGAAGGGCTGTTTTGTATGCTCTACCACCCTTACTCAGGCAGGCCTATATGGGGGTCCAGACCCACAGGAATATGTCTGACTCTCAACAACCCTTGAAATGGCCAAATAAGCCACTTAGTTCTTGGGCAACAAATACTGGCCTTGTCAGTGATGTCCCCATCTCATGAGCAAATGGAAAACATCTCCCTTTATTGTTCTCGGCAGCACAGAGAGCGACTCCAGTTTTACTCTGGGATTCATTAGTCAGAAGCTAAATGCAATAACACATTGATATGTCTGTCTATATCTTAACTCCACACGGTGCCCACATTCACATCAGCCACCAGAGGCGCGTATCTGGGTCAAAGACACAGACCTCCTTTGATTCCATGTTCAGAAAACTACATGTACTTTAAAGGGCACAGAGTGATTAATTTGCAGACCCCTTTCACTCACAGATGGGTAAATGTTTCCTGACTTTCTATTGTGATTCATAACACAAGGTGTGGTTATCTTGGACCAAGAGGGCCTACTGCCTCGAAGTGGGCCTCATATTCATCAGACCAGCCTGTTTGGCAGTCAGGATCGTGCTAATTGTGACTGACTACAACTTGAACTTGTCTGGATCTGCTAGCCCAAATGCTTTCAGGTTTAGCTTCTGAACTGATGTAATTTTTTCACACAGAGGATGGTGCGTATCTGGAACAAGAGGAAGTGGTAGAGGCGAGTTTAATTCCAACATACAAACACATCTGGAGAGACACATGGTGGGAAAGGTTCAGAGGGAAGCACAGGCAACTGCACAGTTCAGAAATCCTGGTCAGCACAGGCGTGTTGGGCCAAAGGGCCTGCTTGGATGCTGTATGACTCTATAACGCTTTTTATTAAATAGGGAGCTGCTGGAATGTGCTTCATGGATAACTAGCAGCTATTTATTTGTAAAAGGAAAAGAAATACATTATTAAATGTGGCCTTGATCTCAAGTCAATTGATAGAATATTCTAACATAATAGAAATGAACTCATTTCTGTCATTTAAAAGCTTTTTAGGTGGTACATGAATAGGAAAGGTTCAGAGGGATATGGGCCAAAAGCAGGCAGGTGGGACTAGTTCAGTTTAGAAAATCTGGTTGGCATGGAAGAGCTGGGCCGAAGGGCCTGTTTCTAGGCTGCATGACTCTATGACTCTAACTTTTGTGGAGCAGTATACATAGTCTCCCAGAGAGGAGACGGAAACATCGCTCAAAGACAGTTACAGTGCCAGCATAGATACAAAAGTACCTAGGCACAGCTTCTTTGGTTACAAGGCCTTAGACAAGACAGAAATGAAACACCCAGCTTTACAGAAATAATGTTCAGTACAGCAGACCATGCTGGCTTCTAGCTTCCAGTCTGCATCGGGTCCTGGCTCCACACCCTACTGGTGACACGCCACGCCAGGAAGTCACCGCGCCAGGCCGGGAGGTCACTGCGCCAAACCAGGTGGTAACTGCGGCAGGTCCAAGGTCACTGCACCAGGCCGTGAAGTCACTGCACCAGTATGGAAGGTCACTGCGGCAGGCCCAAAGTCACGGCACCAGGCCGAGAGGTCACTGCACCAGGCCGGGAGGTCATGGCATCAGGCCGGGAGGTCACGGCACCAGGCCGAGAGTCACTGCACCAGGCCGAGAGGTCACTGCGCCAGGCCGGGAGGTCACGGCACCGGGCTGGGAGGTCACGGCACCAGGCCGAGAGGTCACTGCACCAGGCTGGGAAGTCACGGCACCAGGCTGAGAGGTCATTGCACCAGGTCGGGAGGTCACTGCACCAGGCTAGGAGGTCATGGCGCCAGGCCGGGAGGTCACAGCACCAGGCCGGGAGGTCACTGCACCAGGCCGGGATGTCACTGCACCAGGCCGAGAAGTCACTGCACCAGGCCGGGAGGTCACTGCACCAAGCTGGGAGGTCACTGCGCCAGGCTGGGAGGTCACTGCGTCAGGTCCAACGTCACTGCACCATGCTGGGAAGTCACAGCGCCAGGTCGGGATGTCACTGCACCAGGCCGGGAGGTCGCTGCACCAGGCCGAGAGGTCACTGCAACAGGCTAGGAAGTCATGGCGCCAGGTCGGGAGGTCACTGCACCAGGCTAGGAGGTCATGGCGCCAGGCTGGGATATCACAACACCAGGCCGAGAGGTCACTGCACCAGGCCGGGAGGTCACAGCACCGGGCTGGGAGGTCACGGCACCAGGCTGAGAGGTCACTGCACCAGGTCGGGAGGTCACTGCACCAGGCTAGGAGGTCATGGCGCCAGGCCGGGAAGTCACAGCACCAGACCGGGAGGTCACTGCACCAGGCCGGCATGTCACTGCACCAGGCCGAGAGGTCACTGCACCAGGCCGGGAGGTCACTGCACCAGGCCGGGAGGTCACTGCACCAGGCCGGGATGTCACTGCACAAGGCCGAGAGGTCACTGCACCAGGCCGAGAGGTCACTGCACCAGGCCGGGAGGCCGAGAGGTCACTGCACCAGGCCGGGAGGTCACAGCACCGGGCTGGGAGGTCACGGCACCAGGCCGAGAGGTCACTGCACCAGGCTGGGAAGTCACGGCACCAGGCCGGGAGTCACTGCACCAGGCCAAGAGGTCACTGCACCAGGCTGAGAGGTCACTTCATCAGGCCGGGAAGTCACTGGATCAAGCTGGGAAGTCACAGCGCCAGGCTGGGAGTCACTGCACCAGGCCAAGAGGTCACTGTGCCAGGCCGGGAGGTCATGGCTCCGGGCTGGGAGGTCACGGCACTAGGCCAGGAGTCACTGCACCAAGCTGGGAGGTCACTGCGCCAGGCTGGGAGGTTACTGCGTCAGGTCCAACGTCACTGCACCATGCTGGGAAGTCACAGCGCCAGGCCGGGATGTCACTGCACCAGGCCGGGAGGTCACTGCACCATGCCGGGAGGTCACTGCACCAGGCCGAGAGGTCACGGCACCAGGCTGAGAGGTCACTGCACCAGGTTGGGAGGTCACTGCACCAGGCTATGAGGTCATGGCGCCAGGCCGGGAGGTCACAGCACCAGGCCGGGAGGTCACTGCACCAGGCCGGGATGTGACTGCACCAGGCCGAGAGGTCACTGCACCAGGCCGGGAGGTCACTGCACCAGGCCGAGAGGTCACTGCACCAGGCCGGGAGGTCACTGCACCAGTACGGGAGGTCACAGCACCGGGCTGGGAGGTCACTGCACCAGGCCGAGAGGTCACTGCATCAGGCCGGGAGGTCACAGCACCAGGCCGGGAGGTCACTGCACCAGGCCGGGAGGTCACTGCACCAGGCCGGGAGGTCACAGCACTGGGCTGGGAGGTCACGGCACCAGGCCGGGAGGTCACTGCACCAGGCCGGGAGGTCACTGTGTCAGGCTGGGTGTTGTCACCAGAGACTGGAAATCTCTGGTTGCTGGAGGCCAGGAGGATTCCATACTGGGAATCATCAATGGAGACTGGGAGCCATCAGAAGCTGTGAGAGAAGATTAGACAAAAAAGATACTAAGAGGAAGGAAAAGAGAAGAAAGGAAGAAAAGAAGAAGAACAGGTGGAGCTGACAAGGTCTGGCTGGAACCTCCTACTCAGCTGCCATCTCTGCTCCTGCCTTCCTCACCTGCTGAAATCCCATTTCACCCTCAGCCCACAATCTGGCTCAGGGTTGGAGCTGGTGTCACCATCACCCTTTGCCTCACCCCTCCCCTCCGCCTCATCCCACACCTCGGCTTTCAGACACTTCGAAAGAAACTGGCACCCGGCCACATCAGGCCAGCTGTTGGGGTCTGAGCTGACGGAAAGGCACAACCATGGGGCATGAGGCACCATCTCTTTATCAGACAATCATTGCCACAACCTCAGCTACTGGTGATGGGTGTCCCTACATCACTAGTCCAGTTATCTAGTTACTCCCAGGATCATGTTCTAGGGACATGGGTTTGAATCGCTCTGTAATAAATGGTAATGCTGAAATTCAGCAAAACATTTGGAATGAAATCTAGAAATCTAGAATACAATGAACTATGGACAATTGCTGTAAAAGCCCATCTGATTCACTAGTGTCCTTTGGCCAGGAAAGCTGCCATCCTAACGTGGTCTGGCCAACAGATGACTCCAGACCCACAGCAATGTGGCTGATTCTGAATTCCTTTCTGAGCAACTAGGGATGGCTAATCAATGATGGTCCTCCAGCGATGCTTATATCCCACAGAAGTATTTTTTAAAAATTATCCAAAATATAAAAATGAAGGAATAGATTAAGATTTCGAGAGGAAAATGGTGAAGGTTTGTATAAGCAAGAAGCAGCTGGAGGTATGTCCTGCAAAATGCCCTGGGACCTCCCTGGAATTGCCAGTCATGCCAAAGCGATGGCATTCCCATCACAAATTTTAATGGATTTCCTTTCATTTTCTTCCTTTCTCTCTGCCTCTCATTCTTTATTTCTTAATGTTTTCTTTTCTATCTCTTCATTTGGAGTCATAGACATATACAGCACGGAAATAAACTCTTCTGCCCAACTCATCCATGCCGACCAGATGTCCGAACTTAATTTATTGCCATTTGCCAGCACCTGGCCCATAACCCTTGAAACCCTTGGAGCTCCTTGGATGCTGCCTGAACTGCTGTGCTCTTCCAGCACCACTAATCCAGAATCTGGTTTCCAGCATCTGCGGTCATTGTTTTTACCTTTTAAATGCTGTAACTGTACCAGCCTCCACCACATCCTCTGGCAGCTCATTCCATACACATACCACCCTCTGCGTGCAAATGTTGCCGCTTAAGTCCCTTTTAAATTTTTCCCTCTCACATTTCTTTTTTTAAACTGGACGTGACTCTGATTCATCTCAGCTCCTCTTTAGTCATTCTGTCGTTTCTTTCTTAATCCTTGAATGGAGATGAACTGCTGGTCGCTCACAACCATCCCTCGACCTCCCATTGCCCTCAGTATTAGCTCGTACTTTCAGCAGCTTGAAAGTGGTGAGAGCTGGAGGGTGGAGTTGTGGAAAAGTCTAACTGACCCATTACAAGCTGACTCTGTCCAACCATAAATTACTGCATACTGTACCTTTGTGAACATGGTTGGTACGGTAATGACATTGTTTCTGGCAAATTGGAATACCTTGAACACTGAAGCTTTGCAGACATTGGTCATGCCAAAGTTAATACCTCGCTTGCCAGATATCTGCAGATTGAGGTCCCTGTCCAATAGCCTCACGCACAGAATTCTGGGAGCTGGGCTAGTCATCCCAAACTCCAGTAATCCCAAACTCTAGTACTCCCAAACTCCAGTAATCCCAAACTCCAGTACTCACGATCTCCAGTAATCCCAAACTCGAGCACTCCCAATTTCCAGTAATCGCAAACTCCAGTAATCCCGATCTCTAGTAACACCAAATTCCAGTATTGCGGATTTCCAATAATCCCAAACTCCAGTAATCCCGATCTCCAGTAATCTCAAACTCTGGTAATCCCAATCTCCAGTAATCCCAAACTCTAGTAATTCCAATCTCCAGTATTCCTAATTTCCAGTAATCCCAAATTCCAGTAACCCAGATCTCCAGTATTCCTGATCTCCAATAATCGCAAACTCCAGGAATCCCAATCTCCAGCATTCCCAAACTCCAATAATACCAATCCCTAGTATTCCCGATTTCCAGTAATCTCAAACTCCAATAATCCCAATCTCCAGTATTCCCGACTTCCAGTAATCCCAAACTCCAGTAATCCTGATCTTCAGTATTCCCAATTTCCAGTAATGCCAAACTCCAGTAATGCCAAACTCCAGTAATCCCAATCTCCAGTATTCCTGACTTCCAGTAATCCCAAACTCCAGTAATCCCAATCTCCAGTATTCCCAATTTCCAGTAATGCCAAACTCCAGTAATCCCAAACTCCAGTAATCCCAACCTCCAGTATTCCCAATTTCCAGTAATCCCAAACTCCAGTAATCCCGATCTCCAGTAATCCTAAACTCCAGTAACCCCAACCTACAGTATTCCCAATTTCCAGTAATCCAAAACTCCAGTAAAACCGATCTCCAATAATCCCAATCTCCCATATTCCCGATTTCTAGAATCCCAAACTCCAGTAATCCCAATCTCCAATATTCCCGATTTCTAGTAATCCCAATCTCCAAGCTAATGTTCTGAGGCTGAGCTCAAATCTAAGAAAGGCACATAGTGAGAGTTAATTCCAATAAAAATCTGGAATCTGCTATCAAAAGGATGTTGTGAAACTTAAAAGGGTTCAGAAAAGATTTACAAGGATGTTGCGAGGGTTGGAGGATCTGAGCTATAGGGAGTGGCTGAATAGGATGGGTCTGTTTTCCTCGGAATATTGGAGGCTGATGGATGACCTTATAGAGGTTTATAAAATCCTGACGGGCATGGATAGGATAAATAGACAAGGTTTTTTCCCTGGTGTGGGGGAGTCCAGAACTAGATAGCATAGGTTTAGAGTGAGAGGGGAAAGATATAAAAGAGACCTAAGGGGCAACTTTTCCACTCAGAGGGTGGTACGTGTATGGAATGAGCTGCCAGAGGAAGTGGTGGAAGCTGGTACAATTACAACATTTAAAAGGCATCTGGATGGGTACATGAATAGGAAGGGTTTGGAGGGATATGGGCCAAATGTTGGTAAATGGGACTGGATTAGTTTAGGATATCTAGTTATCATGGACGAGTTGGACATGTGCTGTACATCTCTATGACTCGGTGTTACTGAATACTAGCCTATTGGTCACTGTGTAGCCCTTGTTTATTGTCCTGAGGAAGGGCTTTTGCCCGAAACATCGATCTTCCTGCCCCTCAGCTGCTGCCTGACCTGCTGTGCTTTTCCAGGAGCACTCTAGTCTTGACTCTGAACTCTAGCATCTGCAGTCCTCACTTTCACCGTGTTTATTGTTAGGTTCACTAATGATTTTCAGGGAAGGAAATCTGCCATCCTTACCTGGTCTGCCCTGCATGTGACTCCAGACCCATAGCATTGCGGCTGAGTCTTAACTGCCCTCTGGGCAATAAATACTGGCCAAGCCAGCGAAGCCCACATCCAGTGAACTAATAACAATAAAGTTAAAAATCACACAACACCAGGTTATAGTCCAACAGGTTTAATTGGGAGCACTAGCTTTCAGAGCGCTGCTCCTTCATCATGGTCAACCACCTGATGAAGGAGCAGCGCTCTGAAAGCTAGTGCTCCCAATTAAACCTTTTGGTCTATAACCTGGTGTTGTGTGATTTTTAACTTTGTCCACCCCAGTCCAACACCGGCATCGCCAAATCATGACAATAGAAGTCCTGAGCATGAAGCTGCACTGTCTTAGGTGTCAGATTTCATTAAATAAAGACAGTGTATGCTTCTTCAGGGGGATGTTGATGATCCTACTATTTCACTGATGTCGGAGCAGTAGTTCCTGCTCTCTGTTGATCCCTCAGTCAGTGGCACTAACACAGGAAGTGTGTTCATTGCTGCATTGTTGCCACTGGGAGTTGGAGACTGACCACTGCAGTTCCAAGTTACAAAGATGAGCAAAGAAAGTTTATCTGTAAAATGTCCTGATATCATGTTCTTAATCATGCAATTAATTCTTTCTTTACAAACCTGCAATAATTGTGCCATCTATAACTTATATTTCATTCTAAACACCAGTTCACTTGTCAATTGAACGTGACTGAAATCTCAATGATTTGTTTGAACTTTTCAGCTGAGTGAAACATTAAGAAAAGTTCAGGAATTTGCTGCCCCCATCTCATTGAACTCCAAGTGAGGAAAGAGGAATCTCAGTTTATACAAAAATTCTGAACATAGCTCAGATCGTTTGCCAGATCCTATTAACGGACCTTCACTTTCCTCAACATAAGCTGCAGCTGGATGAGATATAAAACATTCCTGGAAATTCTAGCATTTCACTCCCTTCAAACACTTTCTCCTTGACAGCTTATGTTATCTCGTATCGACTTCTCTAAGGAGTATTGAAATTCCAAAGGCAGAGAAGAATCACTTTGAGCTAGAAGGGTTCCCCTGTAAACTGTTGACAACAAATTTCCCACAGGAATAGAGTATAAAATGTCTTTTTTACAAGGATCCGGGGGGACTCAACCTGAAACTTTGGGATCCAGTTAACAGGACACTGACGGAAATTCACCTTTCCAACCCTGACCACATCTAGTCTCAAAGAAGCAGGGAACATTGAAAGAGAGGGTCTTCACTCAGAGGGTTTGGATTTGAGACCCACTCCAGGACTTGGTGGCCATGAAGAGTGCGTTTCACATCATGGTCAAAGAAAGAGACTCGGGAGTTCTAGTCCAGGATTCTCTCAGGGTAAATTTGCGGGTTGAGTCAGTCATTAGGAAGGCAAATGCAATGATGGCATTTAATTTGAAAGGACTTAAATAACAAAAGCAGGGATGTACTTCTGAGGCTCTATCAGACCCTGGTGAGGCCACATTTGGAGTGTTGTGCACAGTTTTAGGCCCCATATCTCAGGAAGGATGTACTGGCCCTGGACCATGTGCGGAGGAGGTTCACGAGAGTGATCCCAGGAATGAAACGCTTAACGTATGAGGAATGTTTGAGAACTCTGGGTCTATACTCGATGGAGTTTAGAAGGCTGAGGGAGGGATTTAATAGAAACATACTGACTGGGCTGGACAGAGTGGATGTTAGGAAGATGTTTTCATTGGTAGGGAAAATTAGGACCCAAAGGCACAGCTCTAGAGTAAAGGGAAGACCTTTCAGAATGGAGATCTGGAGAAACTTCTTCAGCCAGAGCGTGGTGTACCTGTGGAATTCTCTGCCACAGAAGGCTGTGGAGGCCAGGTCATTGAGTATATTTCAGATTGAAATAGATACATTCTTGAGTATCAAGGGGATTAAGGACTACGGAGAAAAAGCAGGAGAATAGGGTTGAGAATGGCCTGATTTCTGCTCCAATGTCTTATGGTATGATGGTCTTAGGCTGAGTATCAATCTCTTGCCAGTGGCAGGTGGTGAGAGCACGAGAGATGTGATGGATTGATGGCAGAGCGGTGCAGTTAAAACTGCATGTTGCACACCAACTCTGAATCCTTGGGCATAAGCATGATGCCTGATGAAGGGCTTTTGCCCAAAACATCAATTTTTCCTGCTCCTCAGATGCTGCCTGACCTGCTGTGCTTTTCCAGCACCACACTCTTGACTCTGATCTCCAACATCTGCAGTCCTCACTTTCGCCTCTTCAGCAGTGGTTTGTTCTGTCTTCCCTCTTCAACTATTTATTTTTTGAATGGATGTATAAACTCTGCTTTAACTCTGGTTTATTAGGAGACAGTTTTACATCCTGCTCACCCTCTCATGAAGCAATGTTTTCTTGAACCTTTCCTTTCATTCTTTGCCCTCACACCCCTACATCTTCAACCAGAGGAAACATTCAATTGACATGAAAAGAGCAATCTTACGTTTCAAAAGTGTCATAGAATCATAGAATCCCCACAGGGTGGAAACAGGCCATTTGACCCAACAAGTCCACACCGACCCTCCGTAGAGGAAGCCACCCAGACCCATTCCCCTACCCTATTACTCTACGTTTACACCTGACTAATGCACCTACACATCCCTGAACATTGCGGGCAATTAAGCATGGCCAATTCACCTAACCTGCACATCTTTTTTAGATTAGATTAGATTGCTTACAGCATGGAAACAGGCCCTTAAGCCCAACAAGTCCACCTTTGTTGAAACTCTTCAAGGTACATTACTTAAATGAACCATTGGATTGTCTGCATCATTGTTGTTTCTGGGATCTTGCTGTGCAATTAGTAACTGTCACATTCCCCCAACATTATAGCAGTGACTAAGCTTCACAAGTGCTCCACTATCTACAATGCATCTGGGGCTCACTTTAAGGGCTGTGGATGATACTGAGGGCTTTTCCTTCTTTCGTGCCCCGGAGAGGGTATAAAGGAGATTTACTGAGACTGGGTATGAGGGGTTTTAGATACGAGGAAAGGTTAGAGAGATTGGGCTTATTCTGCTTGGACAAGAGAAGATTAGAAGGGGATCATACTGAGGTGTTCAAAATGATGAATATCTTTGATAGGATAAAGAAAGATATTCTGTTTCCTCTGGTTTGTTTTGTCAGTAACTTGGGGTCACAATTTCACGACTGTCAGCAAGAGAGTGAGGAGTGAGATGAGGAGAAACCTCTTCACTCAAGGAGTTGTTCAGATTTGGAATGCGCTGCCTGGGAGAGTGGGGGAGGCAGATTCCACAGCAGGTTTCAAAAGAGAGACAATAGACAATAGGTGCAGGAGTAGGCCATTCAGCCTGGATATAGTGTATATATAGTGTATATATTTGAAAGGGGTGCATTTACAGGTCTACAGAGATAGGACTGGACAATAGGACAAGCTGGGCAGTTCTTTCAGGAGCTGGTTCAGACACCATGGGCCGAATAGTCTCCTTCTGCACTGCAAAATTCAACTTGACTCTCTTTCCTGGATAGGAACTCCACAGAGTGCCTTTCGACCTTTCCAGTGGAGTTAAATAAAAAACTCCTGAATTCTGCTGTTTCATTTCATAACTGTTCATTCAAGTTTGTGCGATTGACAGTCTCTGGAACCCAGTAAGTATTCTGTGAGGTTTCAAGGTGAAATCGAGCAATGGGAATCATTTGGTGTTGAGTCTACGGCAGACTATAGGTCAGACAGCAGGCAGTTTAGTTGCTGATGTGATCCTTTTGTCAGAAAGTTATGGAACTGTGGACAAAACTATGTGAAAGCAAGGCAAGACTGGAGCTCTGAAAGTCTTCTGTCGCAGACAAAATATGAATTCTGTTGTCTCCAATGAGAAGGAAGTTCTTTCTCTCTTGAATCGTGACCTAGTTATGGTCATTACCATTTCACTTTAACTTTGCACAATCTCACAAGCGCATTGTTTTCAGACTTTTATTTTACTTTCACTGAACCTTCGCTCCCAATGTTACACAAGATGTTTACTTTCCATTGCCTTAAAAACAAAGTCAGAAGTCACATGACACCAGGTTATTGTACCAACAGGTTTATTTGAAGTGACAAGCTTTCAGAGCACTGCTCCTCTGTCAGGTAACCTGATGAAACAGCAGTGCTCCAAAAGCTTGTGATTTCAAATAAACCTGTTGGACTATAACCTGGTGTCATGTGACCTTTGATTTTGTCCACCCTAGTCGGACACCACCACATCATGATCTACCTGTGACTCCAAACCCACAGCTCAACAATTGCAGGCAATAATTGCTATCCATCTTGCGAATGAAGTTTTTTTAAAAATTGCAGTGTATCATCCAGTGCAACTTATGAAATGACCGTGTATGAGACATAGTGATTACATTTATTCCTGTGCATTTCTTCACACACCTTGCTCCCACACTTCCAGTTCCTCATGTATTACCTTGCTATAGTGTTTGGAAACCTAATCATCACCCAGTTGGACCATCATTGACTATTGGCCAAGCAGCCTTTTATCCAACTGTCAATGTGTTACATCTCATCAAGAGAAATGTTCAAAGAATATGACAAGGAAGATAAGAGTCAGTCACTCAGTTGGCTGGGTGGCTGGTTCACAATGTGGAGTGATATTAACAGTGAGGGTTCAATTCCTGCATTGGCTGAGGCTACCATGAAGAACTCTCCTTCTCAAACTTGCCCTTCCACCACCTCCCCCCCTCCCCCGCCCCTCCCATCCCCCGCCTGTGATGTGGTGACTCTCAGGTTGCTTTAGGGTGGCACGGTGGCACAGTGTTTAGCACTCTGTCTCACAGCTCCAGGGACCCAGGCTCAATTCCACCCTCAGTGTGGAGTTTGCACATTCTCCTGTGTCTGCATGGGTTTCCTCCAGGTGCTCTGGTTTCCTCCCACAGTCCAAAGATGTGCAGGTTAGGTGGATTGGTTGTGCTAAGTGCAGGGTTATGGGGATAGGATGAGATGCTCTTCAGAGGGTCAGTGCAGACCTGATGGACCGAATAGCCTCTTTCTGCACTATAGGGATTCTAAATGGCCTTTTTCAATGCCCCTGTAATATTTTGTCTCAAGATTTGTACACTACGGTGTTCTAGAAATAGATCTTTAATTCCTGGAGCATCCAGGCCAATACAGGACACTGGAGAGTTGGCACACTGAGCTATGCACCGTAGACAGTTTGTGTGTGGGCTTTCTGATGCTGAATAGTAAGAAAACAATCTCTATTTAATTTCAAGCTGAATATGAGGCCTGACAAGCTCTGGTTTTCTGATACAAGTGGATTGATTGGCTCATGTGGCTGTTCAGCGATTCAAAACAGAGGAATCCACATCTATTTAACTTGATACTCATGTACTGCTCATAATCATAAGCACAAGTCATAATCATAAGATAGAGGACTGAAATAGGCCATTCAGCCCATTGCATCTGTTCCGCCATTCAATCATGGCTGATACATTTCTCAACCCCATTCTTCTGCCTTCTCCCAATAACCCTTGACGCTGTTACTAATCAAAAACCTGTCTACCTCTGTCTTAAAGACACTCAGTGACTTGGCCTCCACTGTGCTCTGCTGCAATGAGTTCCACAGACCTCCCACCTTTTGGCTGAAGACATTTCTCGTCATCACAGTTGATTTTTGCGGGATCGGTCAATCTTTCCCAGTGTAGCACTGTTACTTTTCTTACCCTATGGACTGTTGAGCAGCTACAGAACTGAACAGAGGCTAAGAATACTGCGGAAAGTAACTTACCTCCTGACTCCCCAAAGGCTGGCCACCATCTACAAGGCCCAAGTCAGCACTGTGATGGAATACTCCCCACTTGCCTGGATGGGGGCAGCTTCAACAACATTCACGAAGCTTGACATCATCAGAGCAAAGCAGCCCCCTACTTGATGGGCACCACATCCACGAACATCCATTCCCTCCACCCCCTCCATCTACAAGATGCACTGCAGAAATTCACCAAAGATTGTCAGACAGCACCTTCCAAACTCACAACCACTTCCATCTAGAAGGACAAGGGCAGCAGATACATGAGAACACCACCACCTGCAAGTTCCCTTCCAAGCCACTCACCATCCTGACTTGGAAATACAGCATCATTTCTTCACTATGGCTGAGTCAAATCCTGGAATTCCCTCCCTAAGAGCATTGTGGGTCAAGCTACAGAACATGGACTGCAGAGACTCAAGAAGGCAACTCATCAGCACTTACTCAAGGGGCAACTAGGGACAGGCAATAAATGCTGGGCCAGCCAACGATGCTCACATCCCATAAATGAATAAAGACAAAAAAAAACAATAATTTATTGTCACTTGCTCTTCTTTGCAAAAAAATTGTGAAAAGTGTTTAAGTTGCTGTACCATAGCACCTATACTAATAACAGAAGGCATAGCTTAAAAAAAATTAAGACAAAGTCTATCTTAGTTCAATTCACAATTCCTATGACGTTGTACTGAGGGAGTGCTGCACTGTTAGAAATGCTGTCCTCTGGGTGAGATGTTAAACACAGGCATCATCTGCCCTCTTGGGTCAGACTAGAAGATCCCACAGAACTATGTGGAACACAAGTAGGAGAAATTTCCCTGGTGTTCCTCATTCATTACCCAACATCACAACAGTGGACGAGTCCAATATTATCACAGTGCTAAAAGCCAAATGACACCAGGTTATAGTCCAACAGGTTAATTTGGACGAGAAACCTGGTGTTGTGTGACTTCTGACGTTGCCCACACTAGTCCAACACCAGCCCCTCCACATCATATCACAAAGATGTATGTCAACAAACTAGCTGCTGTGCTCTACATTATGACAGTCGCCGCATTTCAAAAGTTCGCCATGCAACAAAAGTGCTTTGAAATATAAACTGCTCATGAAAGGCATGATATAACTGCTAGTCCCTTGGGTTCCTGATGCACAATGGTAGTGCCCCTACCACTGAGCTAGGTTGCCTGCTTTCAGGTCCCACCTGCTCTAGAGGGACATGAATGACATCTCTGAACAGGTTGAACAGTAAATTTCCTCAAATTTAACTCTTTACTTTAAGACAGTAAGGACTGCAGATGCTGGGAGCCAGAGTCAATGGACATGAGGCTGGAAGAGCACAGCAAGTCAGACATCATCCGAGGAGCAGGAAAGTCAGTGTTTGGGCTGAAACTTGGTGAAGTCCTGATGAAGGATTTCAATCTGAAACATTGATGTTCCTGCTCCTCAGATACAGTCTGACCTGCTGTGCTTTTCCACCTTCACATCTATTGACTTAGTCTTTACTTTCCCTTGGCAAGAAGAGTAGAGCTGCTGAATATTAATTAAATGGAGAAAGACTGCAGAAAGCAGAGAGATTTGGGAATCCTCGTTCATGAATCCAAGCACAGTGGCTCATAGGGAAGGTAAGTGGAATGTCAGTCTTTATTTCAAAGAGAATGAAGGATTAAATCAGGGAGGTTTTGTTAAAGCTATACAAGGCAATAGTCAGCCCACAGCTGGAATACCATGAACAGTTTTGGGCCCCTTATCTAAGAGAAGACAGATTGGCTTTGGAAGCAGGCCAGAGAAGGTTCACTCGCCTGATACCAAATGTGGAGAGACTGCCTTATGAGGAGATGTTTCAGAGATTGGACCTGTGCTCATTGAAGTTTAAGAGAATGTGAGAAAGATCTTATTGAAATATGTCAAAAATCACACATACCAGGTTATAGTCCAACAGGTTTAGCACATCCAAATATACCTGTCAGGCTATAACCCGATGTTGTGTGATTTTTAACTTGACCCACCCCAGCCCAACACAGGCACCTCCACATTATTGAAATATATTAGATTCTTAGGGGACTTGGCAGGGAAGATACATAAAGGTTGTGCCCCTTTGTGGCAGAGTGTAGGACTAGAGGACATGATCTCAGAGTAAGGGATCACACATTTAAAACAGAGATTGGGAGGAATTTCTTCTCTCAGAAGGGAGTGAATCTGTGGAATTCTTTACCACAGAGGGCTGTTGAGCTGGGTCATTCAGCATGTTCAAGACTGAAACAGACAAATGTTTAATCTGTAACGGAATAAAGGGCTATGGGGAAAAAGGCAGGAAGGTGGAGCTGAAGGTGATCAGATCAGTCATGATCCCATTGAATGGCAGAGTAGACTGGATGGGCTGAATGGCCCAGAGCTGCTCCTATCTCTTGTGGTCTTATGGTCTAAACAAAAGTCACCAACTCATGGCTCTGGTACACACCATGTGGCGTATCCTAATGAAGGAAAAGGGAGCGGTCTTTCAGGGTACAACACGACCAGTTTTGTAGCAAGTTTGAAATCAAATTTCTTATGTGAACAAACAGGGCAACTGAATGACACACAGCAAAATACCAAAAGTAGTGAATAAATAATATGCCAGATAATCAGTTTTTGTGGGGTTTGGATGAGAGACAAATATTGACCCACAGATCAAAAAAACAAAACAATTCCAGTACAACAGAAACAGAAATTGCTGGAGAAACTCAGCAGGTCTGGCAGCATCTTTGGGGAGAGAAACAGTTCACGTTTTGAGTTCAGTGACCCTCCTTCAGCAAGTTGATATACTGTAACACTGGTAATAATCAGCTTTCTCATTTGGAAATGTTTCTGTTTCTTCTTTGTCTTGCGAGCTGTTTGGGTTTCACATAATCCGTGAAGATTTGGAAATGTGCTGCAAATCTAAAGTAATGTCAATAAAAAAAAGAACGGTGACAGAAGCAAAGCAGAAGAAACAAAGGGTTTAAGAAACTCCCAGTACCTCAGTGGGTTTATTAATTTAACAGCAGAACCACAATGTCCAGTAATTGCCTTGATTCAACCTGCACTCTTAGCAATTAACTAGTCTCCAGTGGGATTGGGAGGACGTGAAAGTGCACTGCAAGTTTCATCTTCCTGCTTAAAAGGGAAATAAGAATGAACCAAAAGCAGAAAGCCAAGCTCAAGGGGAAATATTAATATTCAGGCCGGATCCTGAGAGGATCATTGACATGAAAAGTTGACTTTAGGTTTATTGCAGTCATTGGGGGACTCTGACATCATGGCTGGGAGTGGCACAGGTAGAAAAACTCAAAGCAGCAGCATTTAAGTTTAAAAAAAAGACTTCAGGATCCTGACAAAGGGTCACTGGACTGGAAACTTTAACTCTGTTGCTCTGCAACATCCTGGTACATCTTTTCTGAACCCTCTCCAGGTTAATAACATCCTTCCAATAACAGGGTGATCAGAACTGCACACAGTACTCTAGACGAGGCCTCACCTATGTCCTGTACAACCTCAACATGATGTTTCAGTCTCAACACGTTGCTGCTTTCAGTCTTCATGATGGAAGTGGTCCTGGGTTTGGAAGGTCCTGCCTGAAGATCTTTGGTGAATCGCTGCAGGGCATCTGGTAGATAGTACACGCTGCTGCACCTGATCATCAGTGGTGGGGAGAGTGGATATTAGAACACAGAACATAGAAAAGTACAGCACAGAACAGGCCCTTTAGCCCACGGTGTTGTGCCGAGGGTTAATCCTAACGTAAAATAAAATAACTTAACCTACACACCCCTCAACTCACTGCAATTCATGTGCATGTCCAGCAGTTGCTTAAATGTCCCCAATCACTCTGCTTCCACCACCACCACCACTGACAATGCATTTACAACGCTCTGCATAAAGAACCTTCCTCTGACGTCCCTTCTCTACCCTTCTCATAATATCATAAAACTATGACCCCTCGTACCAGACAATCCTGCCCTGGGGAAGCAACTCTGGCTATTGACTCTATCTATTCCTCTCATTATTTTGTACACCTCGATCAGATCTCCTCTCTCCCTTCTCCTCTCCAGAGAGAAAAGTCTGAGCCTATTCAACCTTTCTTCATAAGGCAAGCCCTCCAGTCCAGGTAGCATCCTGGTAAACCTTCTTTGCACCCTCTCCAAAGCCTCTGTATCTTTCCTATAGTAGGGTGACCAGAATTGGACACAATATTCCCAGTGTGGTCTCACCAGGGACTTGTAGAGCTGCAGCAAAACCTCATGGCTCTTAAACTCGATCCCCCTGTTAATGAAAGCCAAAACGCCATATGCTTTCTTAACTTGGATGGCAACTTTGAGGGATCTATGTACTTGCACACCAAGATCCCTCTGTTCCTCCACACTGCCAAGAATTCTGTCTTTAATCCTATATTCAGCATTCTAGTTCGACCTTCCAAAATGCATCACTTCACATTTATCCAGGTTAAACTCCATTTGCCATTTCTCAGCCCATCTCTGCATCCTGCAGTAGCCCTCAATACTATCGATTACACCTCCAACATTTGTGTCATCTGCAAATTTACTAACCCACCCCTCAACCTCCTCATCCAAGTCATTTATAGAAACTACAAAGAGCAGAGGCCCAAGAACAGAGCCCTGCGGGACCCCACTCACCACTGACCTCCAGGTAGAGTACTGCCCACCTGCAACCACTGTCTGCCGTCGGTCAGCCAGCAAATTCTGAATCCAGATAGCCAAATCTCCCTGTATCCCATACTTCCTGACTTTTTGAATGAGCCTACCAGGGGAACCCTATCAAATGCCTTGCTGAAGTCCACATACACCACATCCACTGCTCAACCTTCGTTGACCTGTCTTGTCACCTCCTCAAAGAACTCAATAAGATTTGTGAGGCATGACCTGCCCCTCACAAAGCCAGGCTGACTGTTTGTGAATGTGGTCCCAATCAAGAGACTGCTTTGTCCTGGATGGTGTCAATCTCTGAGAATCTGTCGAGAGAGAAACTGAGTTAGCATTTTGAGTCAAGTATGAGTTTCTCCAGCATTATCTGTGTTTCAGATTTCCACCATCCACATGATTTTCCTTTTATTTGGGATGCTAAGCTCCTGTGGGGAGATTGTTGGGCTGGGACAGACTGATCTCCCCCTCTGTGGCCCCCCTCTGTAAAGCCGACTAGTCTGAAGGCTGTGGGAAAATCACCTCCATTAAACTGTTGGCATCATCCTGATTTGGCATTTACCACAAACCCATCCCACCCATTCCCTGCTCCTCGAACACAGCCGCCCTCCAATTTCCCCAAAACAATAACCATGTAACTGAGAAAACCCTCGAACTGAGAATAACAAAAAGGATAGTGTTAGTGATGAGTGTTTTCATGATTAACACGGTGGTGATGATCTCAGTGTCAGGTTTATAGCTAGACTGTCTTGTTAGCTCCATTTTGCCAGTATCTAAAATGTCCAGGTGTTTCAGAAAACTGTGATCCTACAGCTCAGCCACATTCCTGATTGTTCTACTGTAAAGGAATGGGTTAAATTCTGCACTATGTACACTGCAGGCAAGAACTGGAAAAGAGCAGAACCCCTCAGAAGGTAAGTTCCATTTATTTTGGGGGGTTCTGGAAGACCAGGAAACAATAAACAATAAACACTGTCCCCCATAATCCCCACACTCCATGGCTGCAGCCTCTGAGCCATACCATCCCCTCCTCCCCCTGCACCCCCCACGCCCACACCCCATACACACACATAGACACA
>NC_057725.1:3528904-3535155 GCF_004010195.1 Chiloscyllium plagiosum
CTCTCTCTCACACACACATTCTCTCTCGCACACACGCATTCTCTCCCTCACACACATTCTCTCTCTCACACACACACTATCTCTCACACACACACTCTCATACACATGAACACTATTTGTTGGTGCCAACCACAATCTCATTTTCATTCTTCCATGTGGTGCCCGTCTGGCTCCCCCTGCAGCTTGTCTTTTGAAATTGCATTAGGCCAGAGATTGCCAGAGATCGGCCTCACTCCAACCACCATCTACAAACTAAACCTCCATCAGTGGGTTTCTTCAACAGTACATCGAATTTACAGTACAGTAACAGGCCATTCAGCTCGAATGGTCAATGCTGGTGGTTATACTCCACGCTGTCCTCCGCCCACCTTCCTTCATCTATCGCTTCCAACATGCTGCTTTCCTCATGAACCTATCCCGTTTTCCCTTTAACCAGATCATAAATGTTACACGACGGGGCCTTTTAGATATATCAGCAACAGATTGGTTAATCTGCTCAGCTCACAAGGCACTTACTTAACAGGATTCAGAGCTGTCAATGTGCACTTACTTCTCTTCCATGACTAATGCCAATGTTATTTTTCTTCTTACATTTCCATGTTTACAAGAACAGCCCTAGATTGAGTTCAGGGAGGAGTGGGGGGATAACCCAGTGACAGGTCAGACCGCTAACAGAATCAGCTCAGATATCCAATAGCTTGTGCACCTGACTCTGAACAATTCTCAGAAAAAAACTGAGCTCAGATCCAATTGAATCAAACGGTTGCCAGTGATGGAGGGAGGCTCACAACCACGTTGCCGGGACAACCAATGCTGGCGTAATCAGAGGTGCCTATGCCTTCAGAAAGAGAGGAACTACAAAAGGAGAAGTGGAATAGTGAATTCTCAGTCACGTAAAATACCTACAGTGTGGACGCAGGCCATTTGACCCATTGAGTCCACACTGATAGTCCAAAGAGCTTCCCACCCGCATATGTGTAACCCTGTGTTTCCCATGGCTAATTCACTCAGTCTGGACATCTCTGGACATTATGGGCAATTTAGCATGGCCCGCCTGCCTAGCCTGCACATCTTTGGACTGTGGGAGGAAACTGGAGACACGGGGTGAATGTGCAAACTCCACACAGACAGTCGCCCAAGGTTAGAATCGAACCCGGGTCCCTGGCGTTGTGAGGTAACAGTGCTAACCATTGAGCCACCCATGCCACCCAAAGGTTGTAAAGGGACAGCCTTGAAGTCACATGTCAGTTCCTCAAAGGACAGCCAAGCTAAGGACATTGAAAATCCACGCCCAATGAATATAAAATATTAATTCATGGCCAGCAATTATCACCCAAAGGGCATTGCTGTGGGTATAGAAGGGGCAAGGGTGGCAAAAAAAAATAGACTTGCAGACGCTGTAAATCAGAAATAAAAACAGAAATTGTTGGATAATTTCAGCAAAGTCTGGCAGCATCTGTGGAGAGAAAGCAGAGCTAACATTTCAGGTCCAGTGACCTTCCTTCAAGTGAGGAAAGCAGTTCCTTTCCTTAAGGATATTAATAAGTCGGGTGGGCTTTTCCTGACAATTGACATTGTCATTATTAGACTCTTAATTTCTGGTGTAATTCCTGATGAAGGGCTTCTGCCTGAAATGTCGACTCTCCTGCTCCTCGGATGCTGCCTGACCTGCTGTGTTTTTCCAGCAATACATTTTTCGACTCTGATTCTTCCGCATCTGCAGTCCTCACTTTCTCCTCCTGATTCCAGATCTTTTATTAAACTCCAATTCCACCATCTATCATGGGTGTTTGTGTGTGTGTGTGTGGGGGGGGGGGGTGTGGAGGGGGCGGGGGGGCGGGTATGGAATTTGAACCAAGGTCCCCAGAAATTTGCTGGGTCCCTACATTAATAGTCTAACAATCATACAACTAGACCATTGCCTCTTCAAATACAACCACCTTAAACATACGCTGTACACAGTGATTTATTAAAAAATCAGATACAAATTGTAACTTGTACCTGAAGTTTTGTTTACATCCACTTCAGAGGGTAATAGAAACAATTCATAATGTGTTCACATTAACTGAAGGTGTGACTAAGCCACACCGATCTTTCTCTCCCACAGTATGAGCTAAAGAGTCACTTCAAAGGTTATTGCTGAAACTGAAAGCTCATTCCATATATTTTGACATGAATAAATATTTGGCTTGCTAACAGAAAGCAGAAAGCCGGACGTTTCTCAGGATGTCACGAGTGGTGTGTCACAGGGGTCTGTGCTGGGGCTTCAACACTTCACAACTTTTGGATGCAGGGACTGAATGTGGAAACTCAATTTACTGATGACACAAAGATGGTGAGGATAGGGAGCTGTGCTGTTGACATTAGGAGCCTCTGAAGACATGTAGAAGATTGGCTGGCTGGTGGAAAACAGTGAGTCAGATACTTAGTCTGCTTGGCAGTTTGTAATCAGTGGTGTCCCCCAAAGGTTGATATATTGTTAAACTTAAATAAGGGCATGAGAACAAACTGAGCTAAAATGAATTGACAAAATAGCTTGGAGGATAGGTCTATGGAGATTTGGTAGCAGACATTGAAGAGGTTATCAGGAGCTGGATAGAGTGGACATGGTGAAGATATTTCCAAAGGTAGGAGAGACTCAGCTGAGAGGATACAGCTTCAGGGTGAAGGGACAACCCTTTCGAACTGAGATGAGGAGGAATTTCTTCAGCCAGATGGTGGAGAATCTGTGGAGCTTAGTGTTTCAGAGGGCTGTGGAGGCCAAGTCGCTGAGTGTATTTATGACAGAGATAGATAGGTTCCTGATTAGTAAGGGGATTAAGGGTTACAGGGAGAAGGCAGCAGAATGGGGTTAAGAAATATATCAACCATGATTGAATAGCAAAGCAGACTTGATGGGCCAAACAGCCTAATTCTGTTGCTATATCGTACGGTCTTAGAGTCACAGAGGCATGGAGATGTGCAGCACGGAAACAGACCCTTTGGTTCAACTCGTCCATGTACACCAGATATCCTACATTAATCTAGGCCAACCTGCCAGCATCCACCCCATATCACTCCAAACCCTTCCTATTCATATACCCATCCAGGTGCCTTTTAAATGTTGTAATTGTATCAGCCTCCACCACTTCCTCTGGCAGCTCATTCCATACATGCACCACCCTCTGTGTGAAAAATTTACCCCAAAGGTCTCTTTTATATCTTTCCCTTCTCACCTTAAACCTCTGCCCTCTAGTTCTGGACTCCCGCATCCCAGGGAAAAGACTTTGTCTATTTACCCTATCCATGCCCCTCATGATTTTATAAACCTCTAAAAGGTCACCCCTCAGCCTGACATTCATTCTTTTATCTTGTCAGCCAGGGCTCCCTAATTGGATCAGATTAACAGCCCCAATCAGGGAACTCACATTCTATGAGGTCCACCTGGCTGTCCTTGTTACCGTCTCTACACAGGGATGACATAATTGAAGTGCACCAGACCCTGAATGGTCTTCACAAGGTGTGCGTGGAAAAGATGTCTCCTCTTGTGGGTCAGTTCACAACTCGGAGGCTCTATTTTAAATTAAGGGAGCACCCTATCAGGACAAAGGAGAACTCTTCTCTTCCAGATGGTTGTGCAATTTTGGAACTTTCTGCCTCAGAGGGTGATGGAGGCGATTAGGTTCTTTGAATATTTTTAAGATAGAGGTGGATAGATTGTTGTCAGGCAGGGGAGCCTGAAGTTATCTCGCAGTACATGGGACTGCAGAACTCAGAGACGAAGCTGTCAGCTCCGATCCGATTAAATAGTGGAGCAGGATCAGGGTCCAACCACCTCCTTCTGCTCCTATCCTGTACATTCATAAACATTTTTAAATTCCTTCATCGTAGGAGGGCATCGCTGTGTAGGCCAGTAGTTATTGTTGAAAACTAATTACGCAGAGGTTAGTTAAGAGCCAACCACACTGCTGTGGGTCTGGAGTCACATGTAGGCCAGACCAGGTAAGGATGGCAGTTTCCTTCCCAAAAGGACATTAGTGACCCAGATGGATTTTTCTGGCAATCTGACAATGGTTATTACTAGATTCTTAACTTCAGATTTTTATTGCATTCAAATTCCAGTATCTGACGTGGCAGGATTTGATCCAGGTTCCCCAGGTTACCATCGTCTCCTCCGATGGAAGAAGTATTGAAATTAAGCATTTTGTTACTAAATAAAAACAAATGGATCGCACCAGTTCAAGAATGCAGCTCACCACCACTTTCCACATGGCAACCCAAGTAAACGCTGGGCCCGGACAGCAACACCCACAAACCCCAGACAGGCAGTAAACGCTGGGCCCAGACAGCAACACCCACAAACCCCAGACAGGCAGTAAACGCTGGGCCCGGACAGCAACACCCACAAACCCCAGACAGGCAGTAAACGCTGGGCCCGGACAGCAACACCCACAAACCCCAGACAGGCAGTAAATGCTGGGCCCGGACAGTAACACCCACAAACCCCAGACAGGCAGTAAATGCTAGGCCCGGACAGCAACACCCACAAACCCCAGACAGGCAGTAAATGCTGGGCCCGGACAGTAACACCCACAAACCCCAGACAGGCAGTAAATGCTAGGCCCGGACAGCAAAACCCACAAACCCCAGACAGGCAGTAAACGCTGGGCCCTGACAGCAACACCCACAAACCCCAGACAGGCAGTAAATGCTGGGCCCAGACAGCAAAACCCACAAACCCCAGACAAGCAGTAAATGCTGGGCCCTGACAGTAACACCCACAAACTCCAGACAGGCAGTAAATGCTGGGCCCGGACAGCAAAACCCACAAACCCCAGACAGGCAGTAAATGCTGGGCCCAGACAGCAAAACCCACAAACCCCAGACAGGCATTAAATGCTGGGCCCGGACAGCAACACCCACAAACCCCAGACAAGCAGTAAATGCTGGGCCCTGACAGCAACACCCACAAACCCCAGACAGGAGTAAATGCTGGGCCCTGACAGCAACACCCACAAACTCCAGACAGGCAGTAAATGCTGGGCCTGGACAGCAAAACCCACAAACCCCAGACAAGCAGTAAATGCTGGGCCCTGACAGCAACACTCACAAACCCCAGACAGGCAGTAAATGCTGGGCCCGTACAGCAACACCCACAAACCCCAGACAGGCAGTAAATGCGGGGCCCGGACAGCAACACCCACAAACCCCAGACAGGCAGTAAATGCTGGGCCCGGACAGCAACACCCACAAACCCCAGACAGGCAGTAAATGCTGGGCCCGGACAGCAACAGCCACAAACCCCAGACAGGCAGTAAATGCTGGACCCTGACAGCAACACCCACAAACCCCAGACAGGCAGTAAATGCTGGGCCCGGACAGCAACACCCACAAACCCCAGACAGGCAGTAAATGCTGGGCCCGGACAGCAACAGCCACAAACGATGGGTGAAGTAGATAAAAATTACCAACAAGTTAATCCTTACACCTTAATGGGACAGTCAGTGGTGCCAAACAGTGAAGCCACGGTGGGATATGGAAAGGTTACTGCTGAGGGATTTCGATGCAGATGATGGTGTGGGTGGTCTGATATGAATGCACTTTTGATCTTTCCTTTGTACAGGTCATTCTGCTATAGTGCGCATTTCATTAATGTAATTTGACTGGAGCACAATTGACCATTTGGGGACACAGTTTCTGATGAAGGGTTGCACCCGAAACATCAACTTCTCCACCTCCTGATGCTGCCTGGCTTGCTGTGTTCTTCTAGCCTTCTGTCTGGACAGAGGAACCTCAATTATCCAAATATTAATTATCCGAATATTAGATTATCCAAAGGCGATCTCAAGGTCCTGATAGAAACATTACGTCAAAGAGCTTTCACAATCCTGATCGCGTCTTTTGTTTACAGGTACAATGGTTAAAGGTGAACTCGGCTCACTGACATGCTGCCAAGAACAGTCCTGGACTGTCCGGGCACTGTCTCCAAATTACTGACCACCCGCCCGCCCCCTCTCTCTCTCTCTCTCTCTCTGTCTGTTCCCACACTTCCCCTGGAGTTCTACACTGGGGAGAACCCTAAACCCCACCCCTTCCCCAGAGAATCTCTCAACATTGTCCTGTACAGGGCAGAGTAGTGTGTGTGTGTGTGTGTAAGTGTGTGTGAGAGAGATGTGTGTTTGAGTGTGTGGGTGTGTGTGTGTCTGTGTATCTGTGTGTGTGTCTGTCTGTCTGTGTGTGGGGGTGTGTCTGTGCATGTGTGAGTGTGTGTG
>NC_057725.1:3537826-3540058 GCF_004010195.1 Chiloscyllium plagiosum
AGGGTTGAGGGTGAGGAAGCGGGGTTGAATGGGGTTCTGGGGGGGGGTTGGGAGCGGGCCTCGCGTGCTGTGTACTGCCTTGTCTCCTGAATGGGGGGGCAAACTTTAAAAACTCCGAGCACCAGAGGGAAGGCATTTAATCGATTCACCGAATAATCGATTATCCAAACGAAATAGTGCCCACCCATCTCGTTCGGATAATCGAGGTTCCCCTGTATATTGTTCTGCAGTGTGAACTTTTAAAACATGTGTGGGCTGTAACGTGATTACATTGCCAACACTTTACCGCTGTTTCTAAAGAGCAATTTTTCGATAACATGGGGTTACACAAGAATGCAACCATTGCGTTAAAGAGGAACTGACTGTATAAATATTAAATGACTATTAACTGGAAAGTTTTACAATTCTTCCCATGAATGTGGAATGAATTCTCCTGGACCCCCTTCCCAGAAGAAGAAAACCTTTATTGGCTCTTGATTATTTACAATTTATGATTGTGATGTAATTCAACCTTTGACTCCCTGGACAGAAAACAGAGAACCTGAGAGATGACATTGTCCAGCTCCTGAACTCCATGCTACAGACAAAATGCTGAATTCTTGCTTCCTGCTTATTGCTGTGATTGTGGTGTACTGTCTCATACTGAGCTGCAGACTGAGCAGCGTGCCCCAGTTAGCACCAAGTTGGCTTAACTTCCTGAAGAAGGGCTTATGCCCGAAACGTCGATTCTCCTGTTCCCTGGATGCTGCCTGACCTGCTGCACTTTTCCAGCAACACATTTTCAGCTCTGATCTCCAGCATCTGCAGACCTCACTTTCTCCTTAACTAAAGGTTTCCTTGTATTAAATCCAGGTCACACTCTCAGGATAAGACCATAAAAGAGGAGCAGAAGAAGGGAGTTGATGACCTCGCGGTATTATCACTAGATTATTAACCGAGGCAAGGCTTCAAGGTTCAAATCTCACAAAAGCCGATGAGGAACTTAAATTGAATAAAATATGGAGTCTGATGATGATCATGGGACAATTGTCAAGAAAAATATCCCGTCTGGGTCACTGATCCTCTTTAGGGAAAGAAATTGGCATCTTTACCTGTTGGT
Organism: Chiloscyllium plagiosum; assembly: GCF_004010195.1. Lineage (NCBI taxonomy): Eukaryota > Metazoa > Chordata > Chondrichthyes > Orectolobiformes > Hemiscylliidae > Chiloscyllium > Chiloscyllium plagiosum. The sequence goes on from NC_057725.1 coordinate 3,538,926, forward strand.
GACTCCAGACCAAAGCAAATAACTATTCTCTGGGCTATTAGGGATGGGCAGTAATTGGAGACCCAGCCAGTGATGCCCACATCCTGTGAATGAGTAAATAGACCATTGAGTCTATTCTGCCATCCAATGAGACTCTGGCTGTTCTGATAATCCTCAACTCCACTTTCCTGTTTTATACCATAACTCTTGATTCCTTAATGAAAACAAGACTGAAAACCTAGTTGGCAGGACCTTTTCAGGGCAAGTCACATTCTGATTGGAGCAGGACGACAATATGGTGCGACAGAATATCAGTTATTGCATTGGAGTTGCTGGGGGAGGAGGTGGACCTGACGATTGGAGGTTCTCTTCAGTCAGGAGACCACACAGACAAATGCTCAGGAGGCAGTGGGAGGAGCTGGCTGTGGTGGTCAGCACTCTGATGCCCAGGGCCTTGATGCAGTGCTGCAGGAAGAGAGAGGATTGGTCAAAATTGCAGAATGTACCCTGTCACGTCAAATGCTGACAGTAGCACCAGTCTCACACGCAACTCCAATCTCCACCTCTCTCCACCAACCATCAGTCAAACATCTGCCTCAAACTCTGGCACTGCTGTGGCAGTGCTGTCCCATTTCACATCCTGTACATCATAGCAAAGATTCAACTGTGGCAGGTATACCACACAAACATAATTGCAACACAATCATCCACACACCTCACTCCCTTTATCTTCCGCAGGTGAAGGTGATATATTGGAGTTGGAACTGGCAGGGGTTGGGAAGAGAGGTTTGGTGCCAGGCATGGTTCCATGTACTGGCCCCACCAGTGGAGAAGGTACCAGAGATAATCAGAGCACATAGCTGAGGCAGTAGCCAGAGGGGGCACCGATGCCCCTGAAGTTGACACTATCACCCAGTCCAAAAAAACCTCAGCAAATCCCATGTCACCCTAATCCCACAACTTGCTCTGATGTACGAGTGGAGATAGTGTAAACGTGTACCTCACACGTTTACCTCCAATCTCCTCCCTCAGCCACAAACCCTCCAACCCCAATTCCACCACCCCATTCCTCCTACAATCCTCACCTCTAATTCCACAACCCCATTCCTCCTACAATCCTCACCTCTAATTCCACAACCCCATTCCCTCGACCA
>NC_057725.1:3542973-3560217 GCF_004010195.1 Chiloscyllium plagiosum
GTGTACACCACTCCACCTTACACCACTGTGTACACCACTCCACACCACACCATCATGTACACCACTCCACACCACACCACTGTGTACACCACTCCACTCCACACCCCTGTGTACACCACTCCACTCCACACCCCTGTGTACACCACTCCACTCCACACCCCTGTGTACACCACTCCACTCCACACCCCTGTGTACACCACTCCACTCCACACCCCTGTGTACACCACTCCACTCCACACCCCTGTGTACACCACTCCACTCCACACCCCTGTGTACACTACTCCACTCCACACCACTGTGTACACCACTCCACACCACACCATAGCATACACCACACCACTGTGTACACCACACCACACCACTATATACACCACCCCAATTACACAACCCCACTCCCTCCTACAATCCCCACCCCAATTACACAACCCCACTCCCTCCTACAATAGGCCAATTTGCACACGCCAAGTTTCTGCAAACGTAAATTTTATGATAATTACACAACCCCACTCCCTCCTACAATCCCCACCCCAATTACACAACCCCACTCCCTCCTACAATAGGCCAATTTGCACACGCCAAGTTTCTGCAAACGTAAATTTTATGATAATCAGATGATCTATATTATTTTGAAGATTATTAATGGGAAAATTATTCTGACAAAGGGTATATTTTGTCATTATTATGTTCTTGTAACTTTAACACAAACATAAGCAAACTAGATGTGAATCTGGTTAACAATAGTTTAAATGAATGAAGAATGATTGCTCCCTGAGTGAGACATTGATTAGTATATACTTTAACCATGTCTTCATTTGGGATCAAATAAATGTCCCAGTTACATCCTGAACAATATCAGGTGCACCCAGAGCACAGACAGGACTCTTTCTAGTGCCATATCTGTTTTGTTTTCCATCTGAATACTTTCCATGCACATTTTACATGAGTTCACTCTTTAAACAGTTTGTGTGTAGAAACCAAGTCACCCGGAAGTTATGTGCTTCATTGTTATGTTCACAAAACCATCCAACTAAAAGTTCTGAACATCTGTCCTCTATAATAGAACGGGAGGGATTGCTCAGGTCCAACATATGTGGGCCATTCTCATGACAAAGGGAATGTTGCATCTGTTATAGCATTTTTTTTTTGCTGTTTAGGACGTGAGGGTTTGTCAGGAATCTGTTTGTCAGGAATAAATGAAAGCTCAGACTGTTTTTCTGTCTACTAAACTGTATCCTCATCCCTTCATCTCCTCCTCTCACTTTGTCTCACTCAGACTCTCCCCCGAATCATGCCAGGAAAAAAAACCATCACAAACTTAGGGACTTCTGTTTCAAGTTTGTTTTTCTTATTTTGGCATCATCAGACATATTGCTTGTAATATATTAAAAAATCCTTTGAAATGTGAATTTCTCCCACTGAGATGGCATAGACAGGTGTTTCAGTCTGTGAGCAGAATGATTTTGTGAGATGCATTCTATATAAGGTAGGTGTTTAACTGCCTTCTCTTCATCACACATACAAGCCAGGAATGAAAGCTGCTTGTACATCAAGATGTTTTCATCTATTGGAATTACATTTATTAAATCTATCTGAAAGATCTGTTTTTATAAATGGACCTTCTATCCAAATCAATTTAATTTAAAATATGATAATATGCTACATTGTATTAAACAGCATTTACAATGTGACATAACAAAAAGTGATTGTGGATTGGCAGTTAGAAGGATAGAAAATCAGAGCAGGAGCAGGCCATTCTGCCCTTTGAGCCCGCTCCACCATTCAACATGATCATGGCTGATCATCCAACTCAGAATTAGAATTAGAATCCCGACAGTGTGGAAACAGGCCCTTCGGCCCAATAAGTCCTCACCAACCCACCCAGGCCCATTCCCTGCCCCATAATTGCACCTAACCTACATATCCTGGAACACTACGGGCAATTTAGCATGGCAAATCCACCTGACCTGCACATCTTTGGATTGTGGGAGGAAACCAGAGAACCTGGGGAAACCCATGCAGACACAGGGAGAATGTGCAAACTCCACACAGACTGTCATCTGAGGCTGGAATTGAATGCTGTCACTGTGAGGCAGCAGTGCTGACCATTCAACCAACTCAGTCCCATGTTGTTGATTTCTCCCCATGTCCTTTGATTCCTTTGGATCTCTAAGAACTATATCTAACTCCTTCTTGAAAACATTCAATGCTTTGGCCTCAACCGCTTTCTGTGGCAGAGATTTCCACAGGCTCCTCACTCTCTGGGTGAAGAAACTTCTCTTCATTTCAGCCCTAAATGGTTGACTAAATATCTTTAAACCGTGACCCCCTGGTCTTGGACACCTTGGTTATTGGAACATCCTCCTTGTGTTTACATTGTCTCATCCCAATAGAAAAATCTCTTCCTTTCTTAGATAAGTATACGTCGTACAGAGAACATGAAACTCCTGAGAATATACATTATAGCAACATCTAACACAAGAAAGGTCATATGGCCCAAACAGTTTGTGCAGCAGGTTATCCTCATTCCAAAGCGGTGATGGACCTCCACTGATACAAAGCTTCCAATCCAATTTTACCAAGTGTCAGGAGAAATATGCACAAACTTTTGTCTCTGTGTTAAATCAAAAGATGACTAGCGTCAACGGGCATCACATAGAGTGAACTTCACAATGTGTACAAAAATGCTGTCATAAATTAATGAACCATCTGATTTTGTTGGATTTGACCCAGATATTGAGCTAGAGAAATAAAAGCAACATTGGACTGAAACTGAGGAAATTAAGAATGACCCACTCAGATACATACTGGATTTATATAGCATCTTTCTCAATGACAACATCTCTCAAAGTGTGTTATAGCCTCTCTTGACATGCAGACACCCACATGATGCAGTAAATACAGCACCCCATTAACTCACAGCAAGCTCTCCACAGACAGTCATGAGATCATGATCAGTTTTAGTGATGTCAGCTGAGGGGTAAATATTGCCCAGGACGCTGGTGATGAATTCCCTCAATTCTAGCCTCCCTGCTTTATGGAAGATGTTGCAAAACTTGAAAGGGTGCAGACAAGACTTACAAGGATGTTGCCAGGGTTGGAGGGTTTAAGCTATATTGAGAGGCTGAATAGGCTGGGGCTGTTTTCCCTGGAGCGTCGGAGGCTGAGGGGTGACCTTATAGAGGTTTATAAAATCATCAGGGACATGGATAGGATAAATAGACAAAGTCTTTCCCTAGAGCAGAGGAAAAAACTAGGTAAAAACAATGACTGCAGATGCTGGAAACCAAAGTTTAGATTAGAGTGGTGCTAGAAAAGCACAGCAGTTCAGGCAGCATCCGAGGAGCAGGAAAATCGACGTTTCGGGCAAAAGTCCTTCATCAGGAATAAGGGGCTGAGGAAGGGCTTTTGCCTGAAACATTGATTTTCCTGTTCCTCGGATGCTGACTGACCTACTGTGCTTTTCCAGCAACATTCTAATCTAAACCCGAGAGTAGAGGAGTCCAGAACTAGCAGGCATAGGTTTAGGGTGAGAGGGGAAAATTATAAAAGAGACCTGAGGGGCAACTCTTTCATGCAGAGGGTGGTGCGTGTATGGAATGAACTGCCAGAGGATGTGGTGGAGGCTGGTACAATTGCAACATTTAAAAGGCATTTGGATGGGTATATGAATAGGAAGGGCTTTGGGAGGACGTGGGCTGGGTGATAGCAGGTGGGACTAAATTGGATTGGGATATCTGGTCAATATGGCGAAATTGAGGACTGCAAATGCTGGAGATTAGAGTCAAGATTACAGTGGTGCTAGAAAAGCACAGCAGGTCAGGCAGCATCCAAGGAGCAGGAAAATCGACGTTTTGAGAAGGAGCACTTCATCAGGTCAGTATGGATGAGTTGGACCGAAGGGTCTGTTTCCATGCTGTACAGTTCTATGACTCTATGACTGTAAGTATACCTAACCGCTTCTAGAATACATTCAAATATTAGCCTCGCTTTTGTCAGCACAGGACTCCACAACAAGTCCGGGTGAAGATATTTCTTCTCAATTTTGTCTTAAATAACCTCCTCCATATCCTTCAATAACCCCTCCATAACCTTCAATAACCCCCTCCATAACCTTCAATAACCCCTCCAAATCCTTCAATAACCTCCTCCATATCCTTCAATAACCTCCTCCATATCCTTCAATAACCCCCTCCAAATCCTTCAATAACCTCCTCCATATCCTTCAATAACCTCCTCCATATCCTTCAATAACCCCCTCCTTATCCTTCAATAAACTACTCCATATCCTTCGCATGTGGCCCAGAGTTTTAGACTCTCTGGTCATTTGGAACTCTCCTTCCTGCATTTACCAAGAACTGTTTCCATAACAGAGCTTTTTGAGTCTCTTCAGGCTTATCCTTTGTAAGGTCAGCTATAAATCACAGAATCAAACAACTGTTACCGTGTAGATGGAGGCCATTCAGTCCAATGTGGCTGTACTAGCTCTTGAAACAGGCATCCCTACCTTGTGCCAATCTCCTGCCTTTTCCCCATAGTGTTGCACATTATTTCGATACAAATACTCATTCAATGCCCTCTTGAACACTTTAATGGAACCTGCCTCCGCTGCATTTCCACCCAGTTCACTCCACACCCACATTTCATTTCAACTTTGCTTTTTTGGAAATCACTTCAAATCTGTGCCCTCCCATTCTTGTTCCTTTTACCAGCAGGAACAGCTGCCTATCTATTCGAGGTGAAAGTGAGGACTGCAGTTGCTGGAGATCAGAGTCAAGGTTAGAGTCATGCTGGGCAGCATCCGAGGAGCAGGAAAAGCTCTTCATCAGGAATGAGACTAGAAGCCTTGGGATGGAGAGATAAATGGGAGACAGGGGTGGGGCTTGGGGGAAGGTAACTGAGATTGCAATAGGTGGATGGAGGTGGGGGGAAGGTGATAGGTCGGAGAGGAGGATGGAGTGGATAGGTGGGAAGGAAGATTGACAGGTAGGACAGGTAATGAGAATGGTGCTGAGCTGGAAGGTTGGAAGTGAGGTAGGGTGGGGGAGGGGAAATGAGGAAACTGGTGAAGCCCACATTGATGCCATGGGGTTGAAGGGTCCTGAAGTGGAAGATGAGGCGCTCTTCCTCCAGGAATCAGGTGGTGAGGGACTGGTGATGGATGAGGCCCAGGACTTGCATGTCCTCAGCAGAGTGGGAGAGGGAGTTGAAATGTTCAGCCATGGGGCGGTGAGGTTGATTGGTGCGGGTGTCCCGGAGATGTTCCCTGAAGTGCTCTGCGAGTAGACGTCCAGTCTCCCCAATGTAGAGGAGACCGCATCGGGTGCAACGGATACAATAAATGATATTGGTGGGTGTGCAGGTAAAACTTTGATGGATGTGGAAGGCTCCTTTTGGGCCTTGGATGGAGGTGAGGGAGGAGGTGTGGGTGCAGGCTTTGCAATTCCCGCAGTGGCAGAGGAGGAATCTATTCTATCCAGCCTATTTGTGATTTTGGAAATCTCCTTTCAGCCTTCTTCTCTTCAAGGAGAACAGTCCCATTCAATGTCAATGGTCATTTTTTGTTCTTTCCAAATTAATGTTGTTCATTAAAGCCTGAAACACGCTTTCTGTCCAGTAGCAGCAGTGTGTACTGTCCACAAGACACATTGCAAAAATTCACCCATGCTCCAAGACAAGACCTTCAAAAACCCCGTGACCATTTCTAGCTGGAAGGACAGGAGTAGCAAATACATGGGGACACCACAATGTGGCCAAACTCCAGTCACTGTCACTAGGCCCAATGCTGGAATCCCCTCTCTTAACAGTGTGATGGTTGAACGTACACATATCAAATGGTGATAGCAGATCATGAAAGCAGCTCACCACCACCTTTCTGAAGGGCAATTAGGAATGGGCAATAAATGCTGGCATTACCCATGATATCCCATGGATGAATACAGAAAAGAGGATAAGGAGAAACAATTGGAAGGAGCAAGATGGCTCTTAACACATTGTTCACAATGTCACATGTGTGCCATTGCCCAGCCTGACTGTGTTACAGGAGGAGGGTAGCCAAGGAGGAGCAGGCAGACTCCCTTCTGTGGAGTTACATGGCTTCCCTCAACATCCAGCTTCATCCAACACTCTGCTGCCTCTGTTTTCCTCAAAGTAAGTCCCCTTCACTTAGCTCTCCTGTGCCCACTGATCTACATCGAGTGCCCTGGTGATTGAACAATGCAGGTCGCTCTGCTGTAACGCACGTTTCCTCAACGCAAGTTCGCTGTAATGCGATTGACAATTTGGGGTGGCTGTTTCTAAAGCATGAGCTTTTAAAATGTGATCACATCGCTGACACTTTTAAGCACTGTGTCTAAAACAGGATTTTTCTATAACACGGGGTTGCACAAGAATACAGCCATCGCATTGCACCTTGATTTTAAAATTCTCAACAGTGTTTTCAAATCCAGCGCTGGTCCAATCCGGCTGTATTAATCACTGTACAGCGGGTGCCCTTGCAGTCAGTCACTGAGGCTGGCATCTCTGGTACAATCGTCCTGTGCCCCTCCAGTTCACTTTCTGTCCTTTTGTCCATCTCTGAAAACAAACCTCTTATGTCAAATCTTCACTGCCACTGTATGTGGCTCAGAGTCATATTTTTGTTTTACAACGCTCCTGTGAAGTATTTCATTCTGGATGGGTCCAATACGCGTGCACCATATTCCTGTCGGGAAGGCCGGAGCAGTTGTCTGCTAACCAAGGGACACTGCTGGAGTCTTCACCGTTGGACTGCTATTGTGGAATGAGTGGGAGAATGAATGAAGATAAAGTTATAACTGAGAAAAGAAAGAGTGCCAACCAGATTCACGCTCTCTGTGGATCCCTTCCACACAGTCCAGGCCAAATATGCCTGGAGCCATGTCCCCAAACCTCAACAGTTCCGTCAAGCTAAGAGAACACCCACCGCTATACACAGGATCACAGTAATTATCAGCAACCATCCCTTGGCACAAGACAGAAGAGGTCCAGATGTTAAGACTTGGCACTGGCTACAGACAGCCACCCAGTGACCACATCCCCCTGTGTGGGTGCAGTCCATATGTCCTGCAAGGAGTTCCCAGAAAGAAAAACCAGTAGGACTTACAAAGGACCCATACTGGTGCAGCCTGTCTCATATGTCTCAGAACAGTGCCCCAGTACAACCCATATGTTCATTTCCAAGCAGCACGGTGATTAGATTAGATTCCCTACAGTGTGGAAACAGGCCCTTCAGCCCAACCAGTCCACACCGACCCTCCAAAGAGTAACCCATTTCAGTAACCCACTCAGACCCATTTCCCTCTGACTAATGCACCTAACACTATGGGCAATTTAGCACGGCCAATTCACCTGACCTGCACATCATTAGAATGTGGGAGGAAACCAGAGCACCCGGAAAGAATGTGCAAACTCCACACAGACAGTCACCCGAGACTGGAATCGAACCTAGGACCCTGGTGCTGTGAGGCGACAGTGCTAACCACTGAGCCACCGTGCCTCCCAAAGGTGTTTATGCTGGTATTTCTGTTGGTGGTTTCTGACACAGTTTTTGTTCAGTTTCAGCCACCTTTGGAAATTCACCGCTTCATGGTGCAAACTGTTTCCATGTTCCACAAGAAATGTCCAGTTTCCTCAAAAGTAGTGGGCAAGAGCGATATTCTCACTGCATACCTTACACTCAGTAAACATTTCCACTGTTGTTGCACCTTTAACAAAGTAAACTCTCCCAATGTAGCAGCATTATCAGACATGATATGAAGCTCAGCTACATAAGGCTCTCAATGAGACATTTTCCAACAATCTTGTGTTCAGTTTGTAGCCAAATACACAACCCCCACATATTCCAGGTGGTACAAATGCATATAAAGATAGTTCAGGCCCCTCCCTTGCTGAGATAAGCTTACAATAAGAAATGAGTCATTCTTGCTGTGTCTTTTGTCTTTATTTCAAAGAGGAAGCCAGTTTAAAAAAAACTGGAACTAACTCCAACTGTTTATTTTTACATTTTGCATGACTGAACACAAAAGATTAGATTTTCCAATTGATCCTAAACATGATCAGGAATGGGGCAGTGAAAGAACAGGGACCTGTTCCTCTGACTGAACAATACCCTCGTGTGTGGGTGAACAATTTCTCAGGTTGACGTTTGGAGAAGTTTGCTCATTAATGGACAGGATTTCCCAGGCTCTCATTTGGTTTAAAAAGCTCAAAAACATAAGCTTTGTGTTTGCCCAACTTGCTTCTAATAAAAGAATTCCTCTGTGGAGACCATTGTCCAGACAGCGTAATTATAGTATCAAAGTTAACATTGGCACAGTTTTACCAAACCAGGGGGTTGCTCTCTCATCAGAGAGAACACACGAGAGATGACTAGTGATTGTTTAACCTGAGGGTAACCACACCTCATGTGAGGGGAGAGAGAGAGAAAGTCCTTCATGGTAACCCTGACTGGTGTGGGAATTGATCCCATGCCATAGGCATCACTTTGTATTGCAGATCAGCCATTCAGCCATTCAGCCAACTGAGCTAACCAATGCATCGCATGGCAAAAGTGAATCTATCTTTAAAACAGACAAAGGATCTTACAAACTAGCTCCCAGAAGTCCCATGACTTTACCGATTCAACTAGTATTGGGACTAGACTGCTCTCATCTCAGAGAGGAATCACAGGCAGCTTCTGAAAGCCAGGGAACAATTGCAAAGGTAAACAGGACTTGCTTGGCAATTGTTGAATAATTCCTCTACTCCTCCTGACTGAATGAGAGCCAGTTTTACGAATGGCTGATACAGTTAAGAAAGTTTAATGGAAGTCAATGGATGGGTCTGTGCTTGAGGCCTGGTCTCACTTGCTGCCTAATTTGGAAGCATAATTCACCGGTTTTTGGAGAGTGGGCTATTCCACTGTGGATGGCAGCATCACACATGACTCAGTGTGAGGCGAAGCAAACTCAAGTATTTGTGACGTTACAATAGTACCACCACTTTATCCACAGTGCCCTCTTCCTATACGAACCTAGACTTTCAGCACAGGATATTGTTTGGAGTTTTATCAGGGTCAGCCTGGAGTAGTCAGCCATCAGCTACTATCTTCCCTCTGTCTCTATCAAGCCTTCACTCATCAACATCCTGTATCTTCTGTCATGAAGATCCTTGACCTTTTCACAGTGACTTTCAACCTTCCACCTCCCACCCTTGACCCTAACCTCCTCACCCACGCCCTGCGACCTGAGCTCCATGGACTTTTCTCCATTGTCGTTCACCACTCCACTGCAGCCCCAGTCCTCACTCGAACATCACTGAACTTCTCACCTTCAAACTGGTTGTGGCTCCTCTGAGCTTGGGCTGACTTGTTTCAATGCTGACCTTCCTTGTGTGGCCCGGCTGTCTCCCCAACACCACTAAGACCATACAGCAGGGGACCGTGACCTCCAGCCATTTAGGGTCCGTGATTATGGCTTCCTCCCCCAACATCACCCTTGAGGCCCAACACCCCATTGTCTTCCTGCTGTGCCATTCCGCACCCTAATACCCCTGTACCCTGGATATCGGCTGCCCTGCCCTTTCCACCTTGTTGTGATCTACTGTCAAGCTTAGTGAGCGTTCTCCAGCTCCCAACCTCCCCTCAGTCACAGAATCCAGGAAAGATAACTGCTCACCTCTCATCCAAGTAGATTGGACTGCACTTGGTGCCAGCCTATCCTCAAGCAGCCATTCATCAAGGGGCAGGAGTTTCCCATTCACTGAGAACTTTGTCCTGAAAGCGGGACTTCACTTGGAAAAGTTGCCTTTTGATGATTCCTCGTGGATGCAAAAATATGAAAAAGCGGTACCCATTCCTGGACAGTGTGAGGTGTGGTCCAACACTTCAATGCTGCTGACTGAATCACGAAAACGCAACTCATCATTGGACAACTTAGGCTCCAACCTTTAACTTAGACTCCTCCTAACCTTCACTTGCCAATTTCCTGTTTCCTTAAATGCCACCCACTACATTCGAACCATTCCCTTATCTAACTTGACATAGAATCATACAGTACAGACGGGACCCTTTGGTCTGCCTCATCTGTACTACCAAAAGAACTCTAAATCTTCACCAGCCCCACCTTCCCAGACTAGGCCCACTATCTTGAATATTATGACATGTCGAGTGCTCATCCAAGTAATTTTTAAAGGTTGTGAGGTTTCTCGCCTCAAATCCCCTCCCACGCAGTGTATCCCAGACCTCCACCACTCTCTGAGTGAAATATTTTCCTCAATATAACTCTCAGCCTCCTGCCTTTCAACATAAAAGTAACCCCCTTGTTATTGACCCACAAACTATGGGGACACCTGCTTTCTATCCACATTGTCTGTGTCGCTCATAACATTTTTCTTTGTTGACTCCAAGCGCTTTTATCTTCACAGCGTTTGTAAAGGAAAGATTGGACACGACAATAATTCTCGCTATAGTTCAACAGGCTCATTTTTACTCATTGTTAAGGATCGCATCAGAATCAGAAGTCTGGCATTGCTCAAAAAAGACATATTTTGTCAAAGCTTTTCATTTTGCACTCATCAGGATAATTTGCAAGAATATCAATTCAAAGGGAAAATCTAACATTTATACGACATGGTAGGAAAATGCTAATTGATTGGCAAGTGGAGTCTGATTGGTAGTGGTATTGCCTTGGAGAATGCACCATCAAAGCTAATAGACAGTTAACCACCAGGCTTTAGATAGATAATCATTACCAGGATACAGGCACCTAATATTTCACAAAAAGGTTGATGTAATGAGGAGAATACAAGAACATAAGAAATCGGAGCAGGAGTTGGCCATTCAATAAGATCATGACTGATTGTTTCATGGACTCAGCTCCACTTGTCTGCTCTCTCATCATAACCCTTAATTCCTCTATTGTTCAAAAATGGATCTATCTTTGTCTTAAAAACATTCAAGAGGTAGCCTCAACTGCTTCACTGGGCAGGGAATTTCACAGATTCACAATCCTTTGGGAGAAGAGGTTCAGTCCTAAATCTGCTCCCCCTTATTTTGAGGCTACGTCCCCTAATTCTAGTTTCGCCCACCAATGGAAACAACCTACCTGCTTCTATCTTAACTATTCCCTTTATGATTTTATATGTGTCTATAAGATTCCAACCCCCATTCTTCTAAATTCCAATGAATATAATCCCAGTCTACTCAATCTCTCTTTATAAATCAATCCCCTCCAGTGCCAATACATCCTTTCTCAAGTAAGGAGACAATAACTGCATTCTTAAAATCCCTACAATGTGCAAACAAGCCATTTGGCCCAACAAGTCCACACCAAATCTCTGAAGAGCATCCCACCTAGACTCACTCCCTGCTGTATCAATGTGACCCTGCAATTCCCATGGCTAATCCATCTAACCTACACATCCCTGGACACTATTGGCAATTTAGCACAGCCAATCCACCTAAACTGCACATCGTTGGACTGTGGGAGGAGACCAGAGCACCCGAAGGAAACCCACACAGACACAGGGCGAATGTGCAAACTCCACACAGACAGTTGCCTGAGGCTGGGATCGAACCCAGGTCCCTGGCTCTATGAGGCGACAATACTAATCACTGAACCACCGTGCCACATCATGTGTGGGCTTCCTCCAGGTGCTGTACACAGGAGGGGAAGGTTGTGGGATAAAATAACAAGACAACAGGATGTTACTTTTGAATTTTCAAACAAAAACATTAATTTCTACTTTCTGTACTGTGCAAATTCTCTCTTTTATAAGTTTTCAAATTGTTTACCATCTTTTATAAAATATGATGTCATCTCTAATGTAACATGGAAAATTTGGCATCCAGTTAACACACAGCAAAGTGAGGAAGGGTCGCTGGACCTGAAACATTAACTCTGACATCTCTTCATAGATGCTGCCAGACCTGCTGAGCTTTTCAAGCAATTTGTTTTTGTTTCCGATTTACAGCATCCACACTACGGACACCTGCAGAACTCTACTAGCCACGGACTTCCAGCCTGAAAAACATCCTTCCACTATTATCCTCTACCTTCTGTGGGCAAACTAATTCTTAATCCATGCAGCCTGGATGCCACACATCTTAATCTTCTGGATGAGCCTCCCATGAGGGACCTTGTCAAAAGCCTTACTAAAATCCACATAGACAATATCATCAATCACATTTGTCACCTCCTCGAAAAATTCAATCAAGTTAGTAAGACGTGACCTGTCCTGCACAAAGCCATGCTGACTCTCCCTAATTAGGACATGCTTTTCCAAATGTGCATAAATCCTATCTCAAAGAATTCTCTCCAATAGCTTCCCAACTACCAATGTGAGATTCACTAGCCTATAGTTTCTTGGATTATCCCATCTCCCTTCTTGAACAGAGGAACAACATTAGCTACTCGCCAGCCCTCAGGGGATCTTTCCAGCAGCTAGCGAGAATACAAAGGTGTTGAAAAGTCCTAGAAATCTCTCTTGCCTCTCTCAGTAACCAGTAGCAGATACCATCAGGGCCTAGGGACTTATTCACCTTAATGGTCTTCAAGAGATCCAACACCACTTCTTCCTTGGTCTCAAACGCCCGAGCATATTAGCATGCTCCACACGAAAGTCACTATCCTCCATATCCTTCTCCTGGCTGAATACTCATTTCGGATCTCACCCACATCCTCTGTCGCCAAGCACAAGTTCCCTCCTTTATCCTTGAGTGGTCCTACCTTCTCCCTAGTCATCCTCTAGAATTTCATTCCACACACAAACCACTCTCTGTGTAAAAAAGTTGCCTTTTATGTCCTTTGTAAATCTTAAAGGTATGCCCCTGAATCTTGAAATCACATTCCCTAGGGAAAAGAAATCTGCGATCCACCTTATTTATACCCAGATGATTTTATAAATCTCGATACAGTTGCCTCTCAACATCCTACACTCCAGTGAAAGAAGTCCCTGCCTCTCCCCATAACTCAAACTTTCCATTCCCAGTAGCATTCTGGTAAATCTTTACTGAGCCTTCTCCAGTTTAATAATATCTTTCCTATAACAGGGCAACCAGAACTGGACACAGTATTCCAGAAGAGGCCTCACCAATATCCTATACAACCTCAACATGACGTCCCATGCAGGTAAAGATCCAATAAATAGCTGTATAAAGCAAATAGGTTCTTCGACTCAGAGCTCTAAGGTGACAAAGTCAGAAGTCACATGACACCAGTTTATAGTCCAACAGGTTTATTTGAAATCACAAGCATCAGGTGACAAAGGAGCAGCGCTCTGAAAGCTTGTGATTTCACATAATCCTGTTGGACTATAACCTGGTGTAGTGTGACTTCTGACTTTGTCCATGTCAGTCCAACACCGGCATCTCTACATCTAAAGAGACAAGTAAAGACAAATTAATCGAAAGACATCAAATGTGGAATCGATGATCACAAACAGCTGTTGAGCAGGATTCAATCAGAATGTTGAGGAGGAATTTACATACACGCTTGAAGAAGAACAAAAGATTAAAGCAGAAGGGGAAATTAAACTGGAATAAGTTGCTTGTGTTTGGAAGTCCTGAAACAATATACCGATGTGGTCACCTTCTGTTTTGAAATTTCAATCACAGTGAGTGTGTTTGGTCACTGGCTGTTTCCTTGCTTTCCACCATTGCATGCTCGCTTCACAAACCAGACAAGATTAAAAGTCAGCGAGCCAGACAATGAAGAAAATTCCTCATTGGGCGAGTTAAAAATATTACAGAAAATTGGCTCTGGAAACATTGGCAGCAGCAGCAGCTGCTAATTTCATCTGTCATGTCTCGTTGCTGCTTCCCTCCATCCATATGATCAGCACATTGTTCTGGCCAGCAGCAATCAGCCAGAAGAAAATGTACTCAAAAGAGCATCTGTTTATTCTACTTATAAAAGCATCATGTCCTTTGTAGCGCTAAAACAATAGAATTCAAGAACATAACTTTAGCATTCATGACTACTGCTTTTCTTTTGGACACAAAAACCACTTGAAAGAATATTTCCACTGGATTGTTACTTATCTCTCTATGACAGATTGAGAGACAGATGAATGTATTGTCTTAACACATTACCATATGAACACAGTTCCCTTTCTTTTTGTCTTACATGTTGTACAGTTGACTTTGACTTTATGAGAGCAATTGACGGTCCAGGGCACGTGTAAGTGTAAAATAACAGTCTCTCCAATTTCTTTTTGCCTCTACTCCCCAGAGCTTGTGTCTGGCAACGCCAAAGGAATTTAGGAACAAAAAACAATGTCAACCTAAATTGAAGCCTTTCTTGCCCTGATTGAACCTGTTAGACAAAAAGTCTTTTTTTATATTCCCCCTCCCTCCAGCTGCAAGCTGGGCTGGGGCGGAGGAGAGAGTCCTAATGAATGCTTAATAGATAAAAAATTGCTAAGTAGAATAATCTCTATTGAGGCATTATGTGTGACCAGTGAACTTGGACTAGGTCGAACGTGGAAATGTGGATCTGGTCCAGTGCCCTGAAAGCCCATGTCCCACCCCTCCACCTCCGAACCCCTCCCCAGCTCGACACTTCACCTATACCACCCACCCCCTCCCCCATCCAACTGCCCCAGTTCCTGTCCAGTCAGAAGGAAGTGAACTTGTCAGACACTGTGAGGGGAGGGAGTGGGTGTCACTGTCCAGGACAGTGCCACACATGACAAACTTGTTCATCATCTCAATCCCTTTGCTTTCCCAATTGAAACCCGCGCAGCTACAAAACGAGGTGGTGCGTGATGGGGTGGGGTGGTGGGGGAAGGGTGGGGATACAATGTCACATTTCACCATTTCATTCATTAAAGACTCCAACAGAGACCAGATGATAAGTGCAAACGTTGTGCAACTGGACACTCTTACATCATGCTAAAGAGCTTGCAAAGGGGTGATGTGTACTCGTCTGTGGTCATTACTCGGGAGTGGGAGTCTTTACAATACCAGCACCTGCCAGGGTCACAACCCTCATCATGAAGTTGACAACAGCACCACACTGTTCCGACACACGCCAGGCACAAGGCCCTATTGTTAATTTAATCCACACTCTCATCTGTACACCCCCTCCCCTTCACCCGCACACACACACACACACAAACACACACACACTAACTCTCCCCTTAAGAGGTGCTAAACTGCAGGTTGCTACACAGAGGCCAAAGTGGAAGAATTTTAGGAGTTGTAGTCATCAACGCAGGTCAAGCCAACTTAACAATTCCTGAATACTCAGTCTGTATTAAATAAGATTTCTCTCTTGTTCATGAGGGAGCACACAGTGTTGTTCCATTGTCCAGCACACACACGAGGTGGCATTTGCTTATATAACACACAATTTAACACTCCAGCTTTGTGCTGGACATAGTCGAAGAGGAATGTCATCATTCAGAATCTGCACAGCGATTTCCAGTGGAATTCTCAGACTGGAAATTCTTATCAGAGAAAGCAGATGGCACAGCGCACCTTTTCTCACACTAATTTTCATAAACAAGAATCAAAAACAAATGAATACTTCAATCTTCTTTTATTATCACTTGGCTAAGTGTTTTATAGCCAACACTTCAATAAGGTTTACATTTCCTGAGAAAGAGAATCTTAAACAATTCAGGGAATCATAGAACATAGAACGTAGAGAAGTACAGCACAGAACAGACCCTTCAGCCCACGATACTGTACCGAGGATTAATCCTAATGTAAAATAAAATAACCTTTGCACCCCTCAATTCACTGCTGTCCATGTGCATGTCCAGCAGGCGCTTAAATGTCCCTAATGACTCTGCTTTCAACCCCACCGCTGGCAACCCATTCCATGCATTCACAACTCTCTGCGTAAAGAACCTACATGTGACACCTCCTCCATATCTTCCTCCTAACACCTTAAAACTATGACTCCTCATGGCAGTCAATCCTGCCCTGGGGAAAAGTCTCTGCTATCAACTCTATCCATGCCTCTCATTACCTTGTATACCTTGATTAGGTCACCTCTCTTCCTCCTTCTCTCCAGAGAGAAAAGTCCAAACTCAGTCAACCTCTCCTCATAAGACAAGCCCTCCAGTCCAGGAAGCATCCTGGCTAACCTTCTTTGCACCTTCTCCAAAGCCTCCACATCTTTCCTATAATAGGACGAGCAGAACTGGACACAATATTCCAAGTGTTGTCTCACCAGGGTTTTGTAGAGCTACAGCAAAACCTTGCGGCTCTTAAACTCGATTCCCCTGTTAATGAAAGCCAAAACACCATATGTTTTCTTAACGACCTTATCCACTTGGGTGGCAACTTTGAGGGATCGAAGCACTTGAAAGCCAAGATCCCTCTGCTCCTCCACCCTCCCAAGAATCCTGTCTTAATCCTATATTCGGCATTCAAGTTTAGCCTTCCAAAATGCTTCACTTCACATTTATCCAGGCTGAACTCCATCTGCCATTTCTCAGCCCAGCTCTGCATCCTGTCAATGTCGCTCCACAGCCTGCAATAGCCTTCGATGCTATCAATGTCACCTCCAACCTTTGTGTCATCTGCAAATTTACTAACCCACCCCTCAACCTCCTCATCCAAGTCATTTATAAAACTACAAAGAGCAGAGGCCCAAGAACAGAGCCCTGCAGGACCCCACTCAACACTGACCTCCAGGCAGAATACTTTCCATCGACAACCACTCTCTGCCTTCTGTCAGCCAACCAATTCTGAATCCAGATAGCCAAATCTCCCTGTATCTCGTACCTCCTGACTTTATGAATGAGCCTACCATGGGGAACCTTATCAATTGCCTTGCTGAAGTCCACATACACCACATCCACTGCTCGATCTTCGTCAACCTGTCTCATTACAACCCTCGTAAGATCTGTTATGCATTTAGGGCGCAATTGATATGTGGAGCTTGTTCAAGGAGCAACTATTGAGTGTCCTTGATAAGTATGTACCTGTCAGGCAGGGAGGAAAGTGTCGTGTGAGGGAGCCGTGGTTTAATAAGGAATTGGAATCCCTTGTTAAAGGGAAGAGGGCGGCCTATGTAAAGATGAGGCGAGAAGGTTCAATTGGGGCGATTGAGAGTTATAAGGAAGCCAGGAAGGACCTGAAGAGAGAGCAAAAGCAGCAAGGAGGGGACATGAAAGGACCTTAGTTGGTAGGATTAGGGAAAACCCTAAGGCTTTCTATAGGTATGACAGGAATAAAAGAATGACTAGGGTAGGAATAGGTCCAGCCAAGGATAGTAGTGGGAAGTTGCGTGAGGA
>NC_057725.1:3562114-3570096 GCF_004010195.1 Chiloscyllium plagiosum
CTCAAAGAATTCAATAAGGCTTTTGAGGCATGAACTGCTCCTCACAAAGCCATGCTGACTGCCTTTAATCACACTATGCTTTTCCAAATAATCATAAATCCTATCCCTCAGAATTCTTTCCAAAACCTTGCTGACCAACAGACATAAGACTGACTGGTCTGTAATTGCCAGGGATTTCCCTTTTCCCCTTCTTGAAAAGAGGAGCAACATTCACTTCTCTCCAATCCTCTGGTATGACTCCCATGAAGAGTGAGGAAACAATAATCTTCGCCAGCGGCTCAGCAACCTCCTTTCTCGCTTCCCAGACCAACCTAGGGTTAATCTGATCTGGGATGTGAACTTATCAAACTTAATCAACTTCTTCAATCTTGACTTGTTCAAGCCTGTTTCCCTGAACCATGTTGAGTAAAACTGAAAAAAAGGAACTACAGATGCTGGAAATCAGAAATAAAGACAGAAATTGCTGGAAAAACTCAGCAGCTCCAGCAACATCTGTGGAGAGGAATCAGGGTTAATGTTATCTCTGTTTTCTCTCCATGTTACATAAAATATCTGTTTATGATAATGATGGTTTTATAACTGCCATATTGGACTGTGTGTATTTTCTGATGAAGCAGCATTCCTAATTCAATCCTGAAGACAAAAGTAATTCTGATTTCTCTTCCTCAGATCCTGAAGATAAAAAGGGATCCCATTTCATAGTGCCCTGCAGAGTCTACCTGGCACTCCACCCTAAATGGGGATTTCTGGGAGGGTGTAGTACAATGGGAACAGTCAAAGAGTTATAGAGTCGTAGAGTTATACAGCACGGAAACAGACCCTTCAGTCCAACGCATCCATGCTGACCAGATATCCTAAACTGATCTCATCCCATTTGCCAGCATTTGGCCCATATTCCTCTAAATCCTCCCTATTCATATACCCATCCAAATGCCTTTTAAATTTTGCAATTGTACCAGCCTCCATCACTTCCTGTGGGAGCTCATTCAAACTATTCAATGTGTGCAAAGTTTCCAGGAAAGACCCTGAAATGACAGTTCTCCCTTCCAAAGCCTGGGACACAGAACATGAGAGGAGCATGCCATTCAACCCATCAGTCTACCACAGTAAGATCGTGGATAAGACAATATTGAATATGATCACAATGAATCCGGTTTGTGAAATCAGCTACACTTTCCTATTTGCCCCCTCTAATCCTCGAATCTTTCCATAGTCCACAAGCTCTGTAACTCAATCTTGAGACCCAATGTTTACAGTGATAGTCATTGGAGATGGTACGATGTTATTGAGGAGTGGGAGATTAGATTAGAGGGAGAAAATTCAGGAACAGTAAGATAAAAATACACACGTCATTCTTTTCTTAAGTTGGGTCAATATAGAACCTCTCATTGTGGATGCACTGTGGAAGAGATTGCACCCACACCCAATTCAGGACTTCACTCTGAAATGAAGCACTTACCACCTCACGAAGGTTCACTGGATCTAACTGCTCATCACATGCACATCCCAACCAGGTCCTACATCTGAGTTGAAGGACAAGTCACTCTTAATAAAGCTGGTGGTTGTGTTGTTGGCAGTGTTGGTGTTGGTCTATAGAAAGGTGTATGGGTGCCAACAGCATTATTTTGAGGATGTGGGGTGAAGTGATTCCAACATTGCAGGACTTTGTCACAGCAAATGGTGAAAGTCACTAAGAACCAGAATGAGCTCCATGCTTGAAATGAGTCATCGTACTGCAAGTTACAACTGCCTCCTACATGGCTGACGAGGGAGGGGACAAGTAGACATGGGTCTGACAGGAGGTGCCTCACTATGTTGAGCTGGCTACAGAGCAGACTTTCTCTTTCAGGTTGGAGATGCCTGATGAGGACCCAGAGGTTTGGTTATTAAGGATAAACTCTCAAAAAGAAACCAAACATTTCCTTTCTCCCATTTGGACAAAGGCTGCCCAAGACAACCCACTTTGACCCAGAGTGGGACTTCCTCCCATTTCTCAATCCAATACCACACTAAAAAAAACACAATTCCACCCTGTGATCCTACTTATAAAAGCCTGTGTCAGAATCTCACTTTTTACGCAGGAGGAAGGGGACAAGTTTTATCCAAACGCCATCTACAAGTTCACTGCTGACTCCACTGCTGTAGGCTGGATATCAACCAATGACCAGTCAGAATACAGGAAGGAGATAGAATGCTTGATGTCATGGTGCAAGGAGAACAACCTCTGTCTCGACGTCAGCAAAACTAAAGAACTGATGATTGACTTCCCGAAGAAAGGTTGAGACCATGCCCCCATCTACATCACAGAGCGGAGGCGGCAAGGGTTCCTCAGAGTGACAATAACTGACAACCTCTCCTGGATTTCCCACATTGACGTGGCACTCTAGAAGACACAGTAATGTCTCTTCTTTCTCAATGAGCTCAGGAAATTTGGTATGTCCATAAGGAACCTCACCAACTTCTACAGATGCCCCATTGAGAGCATACTGTCCGGGTGGATAACAGCCTGGTATGATAACTGCTGTGCCCAGGACCGTAAGAAACTACAGAAGATTGTGTGGACAGCCCAAACTATGACAAAAGCCAACCTCCCATCCATGGACTCCATTTACACAGCGTTCTGCCACAGAAAGGTTGCCAACATCATCAAAGCTGAAAATGTGTTGCTGGAAAAGCGCATCAGGTCAGGCAGCATCCAAGGAACAGGAGAATCAACATTTTGGGCATAAGCCCATCAAAGACCCATCACACCCCTGTAATACTCTCCAACAATCTCTTCCGTCAGGCAGAAGATACAAAAGTTTAAACACGTATACCTCAGATTCAAGAACCTTTATCAAGAACAAGATTCAAGAATTTTTCGCTGCTGTTATTAGATTCTAAATGAACCTCTCTAACTTCAAAGCAAATGTTGATGTTGCTTTGTGCCCCTCCTGTGCAGCTATAACCTGATATATCTCACTCTGTCTAAGCACCTTATGATCTGTATGCCCTTGTTTGCTACTCTCAAAACAGAACTTTTCACAGTACTTAGGTACATGTCACAACAATAAATCAAATCATAAAGGAGATTTTAAATACTCCAATTCATGCAGAACCAGAGGATTGAAGTCCCCTTCCAAGATCAAAGTTCAAGGCTGACACTCTCGCTCATGAGTAAGTGAGTGCTGCACTGTCCGAGGTACTAGCCTTTGGATGAAATATTCAGCTGAGCCTGCACTTGCCCACTCGCTTGGCTGAACCATGTCAAAGAGCAGGGGAGCTATCCTTAATTCTGCCCAACATTTGTCCCCCGATCAAGGATATGTGGTGGTTAGCGTGTTGCTGTTTGTGGGAGTCTGCCGAGCTAAAACTGGAGACTGTTTTTCCCTACATTGTCTACATCTTTGGCCTTGAAAGGTTTGATACCTCCAGTGGTTGTGCAAAGCACAATGGACCAAACATTCCAGTGGCCAGAGAGTTGCTGGAGCAACATAGGTGCACTTCAGGACCACGCGGAATCCCCAAGGCAGTAGACTTTATGTGAATTGCCTACAAAGTGAGGGGCAGTGGTGGTGTTGTGGTAACGTCACTGAGCTTTTAAAGTAAAACTCCAGGGGAATGTTCTGGGGAACACAGGTTCAAATCCCAGCACGGCTGATGGTGAAATTTGAATTCTGTTTAAAAATAAAATCTACAATTAAAAAGCTATCTGATGGTGACCATGTAACAAAAGCTGATCTGGTTCATTAATGCCCGATAGGAAAGGAAATCTGCCATCCTTACCTGATCTGCCCTACATGTGACTCCAGAACCACAACAATGTGGTTGATGCTTGACTCTTAGGGATGGGCAATTAATAGTGGTCCAGCCAGCAAGCCCACATCCCATAAGTGAATAAAAAACTGAATTTTCCAGTAGGCAACTCCCCTGCATCTCCAAACCCATTAAAGTTGGAGAATTCAGATGTCTGTGACTCTGAGGAAATGTTTAAGAATTTGAATCCAGCTCTACCCGCTGGATAACTGTTAAACTGATTCCCGAACTCACTAGTTATTCCTCAATTAAACCTCCCCTGACCCCTCACATTCCTCACTCCCCCCCAGCCCAGCCATTCTAGAAACATCCTCACCCCTCACCCCAGCCTTTCTGAACAAATGCCCCAATCTACCTCAATAACTTGGCACATCTACCCCCTCACTAACCCACATAGCACTCACCTATCCTCAGTCACTGTCAATGTCCCTCTGGATCCTTGTAATCCTGAAATCAGGCAGCAACTGTTAATGAATATTCCTGAACCGGCAAAACTATCCCTGCACTGAGGGGATAGCTCCCTTTCTCCCCAGCTTCCTCCAATGGACGGAGTCAGGCCAGGATAAGACTTGGAATCTTGTCTGCAAAAAGTCTTTGTTGACAGTGTGGTCCTGGAAAAGCACAGCAGATCAGGCAGCATCTGAGGAGCAGGAGAATCGCTGTTTCAGACATAAGCCCTACATCATTCCTCGACTCTGATCTCCAGCATCTGCAGTCCTCACTTTCTCCCTGCAAAAATCTTTGACAGGTATATGGATAATGTTATTGCTGTTGGTCATTGCTGGTTAGTCAGCATTCATTCACCAACTTTAGTTGCCCCTTAAGAAGGTGAGGATGAACTGCCTTCTTGAGCTGCTGCAGTCCATGTGATGTTGGTTGACCCACAATGCCCTAAGGGAGGGAATTCCAGGATTTTGACCCAGTGACTAAAGGAAAGAACTGCAATATATTTCCAAGTCAGGATGGTGTGTCACTTGGAGGGGAACTTGCAGGGAGTGATGTTCCCATGTATCTGCAGCCCTGTCCTTCTAGAAGTTAGAGTTTGCAGGTTTTGAAAGGAACCTTGTTAAAGGAGTTTTGATGAGGTACTGCTGTGCAACTTGCTACTACTGAGTGTCAGTGTTGGAGGGAATGGACACTTGTGGATGTAATGCCAATTACGTGGGCTGCTTTGTCCCTGGATGGTGTCAAACTTCTTGAGTGTTGTTGGAGCTGCACCCATCCAGGCGAGTGGGAAACACTCCATCACACTCCTGACTTGTGCCTTGGAGATGGTGGACATAGAAAAACAGGTATCAGTTAATTTTTACTTAATACTCAGTATCTGAAGTTTTTTGTTTTATTTACAGGATGTGGGAGTTGGGACTGAGATAAGGTGGGGGGAGGGGAAATGAGGAAGCTGGAGAAATCCAGCTTATCCACCCCAGCACCTCCACATCATTATATATCCAGAGCAATATCGTCTGATCCTCCATTACCTTTCTAACCATTTAGTTTTTTAAAGCAACAGGCAAGTCAAACTGAAATGATGGTCTTATCAAGTCACAGAGGAGCAATATCTTTCTGGCCTGTTTCTTCTGGTTGCTAGCCTGAGAAACGTACTCGATGTCAGTCCGCAACAGGAGATCAATGATCTCACTCACCATTACCACCAGCCGCGGTCTTGTACATAATCAAACAATAATAAACCAGAGAATGCTGGAGGCACTCAGCAGACCTGGCAGCATCTGTTGAGAGAGAAACAGAATTAATGTTTCAGGTTCTTTGGAACTGAAGGATGCAGTTGCTAAATCAACCCAGATCCATGACAGGCTGAGTAAAGAATTGATGCACTTCCCCTGTGCAGATTTCAAGTGACGCACGAGATCACTGTCACATGGAAATACCTGTTGTGTTGGTCCACACTGCTGTTCAGTGTAACATGAATCACAGAATTGTTCAGCTGCAGGAAGCCATTCAGCCTGTCATGTCTCATTCACTGAGCCTCATTACCTCGTGCCAATCTCCTGATTTCTCCCCAAACCCTTGCACATTAATTTTATCCAGCATCCCTCTGGAATTCCTCATTGAACCTGCCTCCACCACATTTCCAGCCTGTGTATACCAGACCTTAACAACTCATTGTGAGATTTTTAAAAAAAAATTCTTGACACCCTTGCTTTGTTTGCACATCCCATTAAATCCAAACCTTTCTCATTCTTGGTCCTTTCACGTGTGGGAACACTTTCTCCCTATCTAGTCTATCCCCTCCACTCATGGCATTGAAAAACTCTCTCAGATCTCCTGTTAGTCTTCTTCCCTCCAAGGAGAACAGTCCCAACTTCTACAATGTGCCCTCACCGCTGAAATTTCTCGTCACTGGAAATATTCTTGTAAATCGCTTCTGCACTCTCTCTAATGCTTCCACATTTTTTTCGATAATGTGGCGCCTACAATAGTACACAATGCTTCAGCTAAAGACTGTCAAATGTCTTGTACAAGCTTAACATAACCTCCTTGATCTCGCACTTAATGCCCCTGTTAATAAAGCTGAGGATGCTATATGTTTTGCTTACTGCTTACTGCACACATTTTATCGATTTATACTCAAGGGTAGATAGAACACGTGTAAATGAAGGCCCAGGATTCTGAAGTAGCAACCACAGATGAGGTGGCTCACCATGTTATTGTTTGATACGTAAGTCAAAGACCAAATCAGAATTACTAAAATGAAACTAACTACAGGAATTTTTTTAACTTCAGAGCAAACTGCACACTGACAGTTTGATTTGATGTTTGCTATGTTGAAATCTTAGTTGTCAAAAAGCTAACAAGTCCAAAAACAGTTTCTGCTGTTAGGATACACCTTGTAACTTCTGAGTAAATCTTCACTCAGTTCTGGTGGTGTAGTGTTTGAAAGACCATTAGTATCAAACCAATCATGAAATGCTAAAGAAGATATCTTATAGTTCTCTTGCTAATAGAGCATTCTTTATCTCTGCCAAGAACAACAATTACAGGTAACTGAGCGGGGTTTTGTACTCTTCAGCTTTGGAGTATCGTCATTGGTGACAAGAGTCACTTCCACCATAGAAACAACAAAATCACTGCATTTGTGTAGTGCCTTTAATACAAATAAAACATGAAAATTCAACTGGCAAAAGAAACTATGACCTTGGGTGATAGTGCGGCTGGGAAAAGTAATTGAAGCGAGTGTTAGATTCATTGAGCTGCATTTACAAAGGGGGCAGTCATTATTCACAAAGGGCAAAGCCCAGATTAAAAGGAGCAGAGAGTGAGGGCTATTTGTGAAGTGGGACTCTGTTGGTGACTAGCATCTGCAGGGTGCTGCAATCTTCCACGGTTTCAACATCGAATTACATTGGTGAGGGGGATCTCAACTTGTGAGGCTGGGTAAAGCATTCTCCCCTCCCCCAAACCAGTGCCCTCACCTTCCCAGGGATGTGGGTACTGCTGAGGGAGGTCAGTGAATGTGAGGCTCCTCAGAATGATGCCACGTGCAGATGGTTGGTGAACATATTTCATGAAAGAATGCCCAGAGCTGAGTGATGCCATGGGAGGGGGAGACCATAAGTGACTGGGACCTTGGCTCCTTCTTGTGGGTTCATTGATAGCGACTGGAAAGGAGTCTCACTGTTCATTCTTCAGCCTAACGCTGTTGTAGCTGGGCACCGATCACAATGGAGAGAGGGCACTCGACACCAAGGAAGTGCATTGGATTGGTTAGTTGCCCAGCTCCATGGAGGGTGCTGCCCGTGAGTAAAACTTGCAGTTGGGGCATTGAGGCCCAAATTGTCTTGTATACTTCAAACAGAGCATCAGTGCAACCTATTCCCAAGCATTCCTGTTTATTCTCTCTCAGAATCAAGCACACGGCTGTGGGTCAGGAGTCACACACAGGCGAGTCAATCATTGGCTTGCTCCTGACGGATAGAATCTAAATGTTGCTCAATATTATGTTAGTGTTTTTTTATGGGACGTGGGCTCTGTTGACTGGGCCAGCACTTATTGCCTGTCCCTAGTTGGCCTTGAGAAGGTGGTCTTCGAGGAGAAAGTGAGGACTGCAGATGCTGGAGATCAGAGCTGAAAATGTGTTGCTGGAAAAGCGCAGCAGGTCAGGCAGCATCCAAGGAGCAGGAGAATTGACGTTTCGGGCATATGCCCTTCTTCAGGAATGAGGAAAGTGT
>NC_057725.1:3573374-3576755 GCF_004010195.1 Chiloscyllium plagiosum
CCCCCCCCTCCCATTTATCTCTCAGCCCCCGTGCCCCACAAGCCTCATTCCTGATGAAGGGCTTTTACGCGAAACGTGAATTCTCCTGCTCCTCAGATACAACTTGACCTGCTGTGCTTTCCCAGCACCACACTCTTGACTCTGGAAAATTAAACCCATTAGGGAGGAATGAGGGGCCTGAGACAGTTTGTTTGAGAAGTGAGCAAGTTGGGAGTAGTTTGATAACAGTCTTTAAGACAACAAACAGGCTTGATGGGATAGATGTATGGACAAGACCAAAACTAGGAACTATAATGGCAAGATAACCAAGAATAAATATAACTAGCGATTCAGGAAAAACCTCTTCACTCATAAGTTATTCAGAACTAGCTAAGCTAAGGAGTAGTTGAAGTGTGTAACATAGATTCACTCAAGGGGAAGCTAAATAAGCATTCGATGGGGAAAGGACTGAGAGAATATGTTGGTAGGGTAGTTGAAGTGCAGCAAGAAGAGGCTCAGCTGGAGTATCAATTACAGCAGGAACCTAATGGGCCGAATGGCCTATTTCCTTGCCAGAAATATGTTTCTATTCTACATCATGATCATTACTACAATGGTAAGATCTTTATATGACAACATCCAAACAAAGTCCGAAATCACACGATACCAGGTTAAAGTCCAACAGGTTTATTTTAAATCACAAGCCTTCAGAGCGCTGCACCTTTGTCCAGCCCAAACCAACACTGACACATCCACATTGTAACATCCAAACAGGGCAGGGTGAGGGGAGGGGAGGCTGTGATCCCCTCAATGTTGCTGTTTATGGAAACAGCCAGCACCTTCTCGACTCCAGTCCGGCACCTCCTGGCAGAGGGTGACTGAAATCTGCAAACTCTGAATAAGTTCAGTGTCCTGCAGGATCCTGGACTAATCTGGACAGCTCCATCTGCTTCCTTGACCAGTGCACTCACCAACTTGATTCCGTCTTCCTCTGCCAGTTATTCAAGACAGGACACTGACTTGGTGAGTGCACTGATCTACGAAGCAGATGGAGCTGTCCAGATAAGCTGATGTTTGCTCAAACATTCAGATAAATATCATTCATACTCCTACCAGCTGGTGTGAAAATCTGAACACGCCCACTCTCCACTAATGACATTGTTTTATTGATTATGGATGTTTGTCCGGAACTGGACGTGTGATACTGACCCAGTTATCAGCCGCTTTAGGAAGGAGAATACATCGGCCAACCTTCAATGTAAGTATTTATTCTTCAAATGGCACTTTATTGTCGGAAGCGATTTCCTCATTCTTGGCACAAAGAATACAATTTGCTGTGTTTGTACAAGATATGTTAGTCCCAGTAAAAGGCAAGCAGCACCTATGCAGCGGTAAATTTACATCTTTAACAAGATATATTACAAATATCTCAACCATCTGGTAGGCTCAGAATCATCAGTGTCCAAGTAACTGCTGCCAATGGAGATACTCCCTCAAGGTACAGGACACAACCTGCACAGCAATGAACTTCAGATGGCATTACTTGAAGCCTACATCAATGTGTATCTAGAACTGACTGCTCTAGCCACGTCACAGCCTTCTATCCTACATTAGAAAAATGTTTACAAAATGGGTTCCTGATGAAAGAAGAATGGCCGTGGGGTTGTTATATACTAACCCCATTCCATTCATCTTGTCTTCTCAGGACAAAAGCATCAAGGCAGTACCTGAGGAAACTGCTTTCTTCATTCAATAGGCTGAGGACCAGTCTGTTCGATCTTTCCGCAAGGGAACAATCTCTTAAGCCCAGGAATTAGTGTCGTACTCCCTCCATGGCTCCCTCTATCTCTCCTGGCACATTATTCCAGATGAAGCAAAGTGATGTGTATTCTACCATTACATAGATCTCAGCAAACATTTGTGTTTATAATGTCATTGTAGGATGTTCCCCAAGTGGATCTTTCATATTGGCAGCTGTGGCAATGTTGATAATGTAAGAACGTGGGGACTGAGGACCAGTCTATTGGATCCTTCCTCAGAAGACAATCTGGAGCCCAGGAATGAGTGACATATTCCGTCTATGACTCCCTCTACCTCTCCTCAGCTAAGGAGACTAAAACTGCACCGACATCCAGTGGCCTCACCTTGGCTCTATATGATTGCAGCATCCAAGGAACAGGAGAATCGACATTTCGGGCATAAGCCCTCCTCCCTACCTTTTATCTCAGTCCACTTGACACACCAGCCTCATTCCTGAAGAAGGGCTTATGCCCAAAACGTCGATTCTCCTGTTGCTAGGATGCTGCCTGACTTGCTGCGCTTTTCCAGCAACACATTTTTCAGCTCTGATCTCCAGCCTCTGCAGTCCTCACTTTCTCCTATATGATTGCAGACTCAGATCTTTTTGCAATAAATGCCAACATACCATTTGCCTTGTTAATCGCTTGCTGTAGCTACATGTTAACTCTCAGTGGCTCGTGGACAAAGTACACCCAATCCCTTTGAAGTTCAATACTTTCCAGTTTCTCACCATTTACAAAATACTCTGTATTTCTGTTTAACCCAGAAGTAAATGACCTCACATTTCTCGACATTGTCTTCCATTTAACAAATTTCTGCCCATTCACTTAAACCTTCTCAAATTCCCTTGAAGCATCTTTGCATCCACTCTGTAACTCCCACCTAGTTTTGTGTTGTCTGACAACTTGGAAATATCACGTTTAATCCCCACATCCAAATCATTCCGAATAAAGATTGGGAATAGCTGGGGTCCAAGACACTGGCCCTTGCAGTGTCACAGATGTCAAGTCTGCCATGCTGAAAATTGTGCCTATATTTTATGTTTTCTGTCCAATAACAAGGAGGGATGTGGAATTTAGAATCTCTACAGTGTGGAAACGGGCCATTTGGCCCAACAAGTCCACACTGACCCTCCACAGAGTAACCCACCCAGACCCATTCCTCTACCAAAAGAGGGGATTGTCTGAGAAAATGTGTTTCCAAGAAAGCTTGTGGTCCTCGATATATGAAGGGCCAACATAGAAATTAATATAGAGATTAGTCAAGCTTAGACACAGAATATTTCTGGATGGGGAGCATAAAATGAGATTAAGCTGTTGCAACAATGCTTAGCAACAAGGTAACATGCAACGGATGAGTGACAGCACAATTGCGATCAGTTATTGTTAACATAAGTAGCTCACCGTTCTTTCTGAATGCAGTCAGCAGGTGAACTTACACCCCTAACTAAAGTGTATAAACTCAGGGACCCAAACAGTTGAATGGATAGGGTTCACTTTGGAGGGAGAAAGTGAGGGCTGCAGATGCTGGAGATCAGAGCTGAAAATGTGTTGCTGGAAAAGCGCAGCAGGTCAGGCAGCATCCAAGGAACAGGAGAATCGA
>NC_057725.1:3579526-3590108 GCF_004010195.1 Chiloscyllium plagiosum
TTAGATTAGATTACTTACAGTGTGGAAACAGGCCCTTCAGCCTAACAAGTTCATACTGACCCGCCGAAGCGCAACCCACCCAGACCCACCCCGCTACACCTAACACTACGGGCAATTTAACATGGCCAATTCACCTAACCTGCACATTTTTTTTTTGGATTGTGGGGGGAAACCGGAGGAAACCTGCGCAGACATGGGGAGAATGTGCAAACTCCACACAGAGAGTCGCCTGAGGCGGGAATTAAACCGGGTCTCTGGTGCTGTGAGGCAGCAGTTCTAACCACTGTGCCACCGTGCCACCCACTAGATAGATAGATAGATAGAGTCTCATTAGTCAGGGGGATT
Organism: Chiloscyllium plagiosum; assembly: GCF_004010195.1. Classification (NCBI taxonomy): domain Eukaryota; kingdom Metazoa; phylum Chordata; class Chondrichthyes; order Orectolobiformes; family Hemiscylliidae; genus Chiloscyllium; species Chiloscyllium plagiosum. The sequence continues at coordinate 3,579,872 of NC_057725.1, forward strand.
GGTGCTAGATGAGAATGTGGAATTCAAATCACCAACAGATCAGTCTGAACTGAATGGGTTGGTTTTGCTCTGATTTGGTCTGCCTGTGTGTAGTTCACTCAATGTGGACCAGCATTTTCCAGTTAAGATCCTGATTGCTCTAAATTATCACAATGTTAACAACGGGGCGATGTGTGAGCATTTCTCTTCCTTCTTCTTGATCGATTGACTTATTGTTGTCCCGTGTACTGAGATACAGTGAAAATAGTTGTTCCACATGCTCTATGGGTAGGTCATACCATAAGAGTGCTTCAGGATGGCAGTACAAAGTGCAGAATACTGTGCTATCAGCTGCAGAGTAGGTGCAGAGAGAGAGATCAAGGAGAGATCCATTCAAAAGTGGAGAAGAAATTGTTCTTGAATCTGTTTGTACGTGTTTTCATACTTTCATATCTTCTGCCCAAAGGAAGAGAGTGTAAGAGACTATAATCGGTGTGGGAGGGGTCTTGGATGATGTTGGCTGTATTCTTGAGCAAGCAAAAAGTGTAGCTGGAGTCAATGGATGGAAGGCTGGTTTTTGCGATGGACTGGATTGTGTACATAACTCTCTGTAATTTCTTGCGGTCATGAGCAGAGTAGTTGCCGTGATGCAGCCGTATAGGATATTTTCTATTGAGTATCATTGTGGACATGCTGAATTTCCTTAGCCTCCCGAGGAAGTAGAGGCGTTGGTGTGTTTTCTTGAATATCACATCCACCTGGTTGGACCAGGGCAAATTGTTGGTGATCATTACTCCCAGGAAAATGACGCTCTCGACCATCTCCACCCCAGCGCCGTTGGTACAGACTCAAAATATTTTAAAGAGAGTACAGCTTCCTAATCACCAGGACATCCAGTGCATTGTTCTTGAGATGCAGGTACTGTAATTAGTGCAGGCATCAATTCTTTTAATTGTTAACCCAATTATTGAGTCCAATTCAAGAACAGCTAAAAATGGAGACTGAAAGTGCAGTTTTGAACTGCACCACTAGATGGAGCATCAAAAGTTGATTTGACAATCCAGAAACTGACAGTTTATGTTGCCTTGTACAAATGTGTTCTATGTACTGTCCCAACTAAAGAACACAGTTTTATAGGCACAGTGGAAAACAGAGAAAAGGGGTTAATGACTCTCAATTCTTTCCCAACTCATAATTGTTTTAAAACTGTAAAAAGCACAGGGTATTTTGGGACACAAAAGGGTTAATATCGCCACCAATAAATGATTAAGGCACATAAGGAGACCTTTTGGCCCATCGATTGTACTTGCTCTCGGCAAGACCAATGACACCTGCCCCATGTTTTCTTTTCAGTCGGGGGGAGGACCCTTCAGCCCCTCTCAAGCCCAGAAGGAAAACCAGTAAAACTGGCAAAGACACATACTGGTCCATGCCCCTTCTTGTAAAACACAGGATGGAGCTCCAATGTTATCAGTACATTCACTTCCAAGTATTGCTGTTTTTCACAGATATTTCCCTCTGGCCAGGAAGATGACCATTCTGCTCCTCCTGAGGCTGTAACACAGCGTTTGCAGGCACCCATAAGACCATTAGATATAGGAGCTGTAGGCCATTCAGCCCATTGAGTCTGCTCCATCATTCAATAAGATCATGGCTGGTCTGATAATCTTCAACTCCGCTTTCATGCCTTTTCCACATAGCCCTTGATACATTACTGATTAAAAATCTATCCTGGCCTTGAATACACAAGGACCTCCAAATCCCTCGGTGCAAAAGCATTCCACAGCCATTCTCCATTTACTCCCTAAATGCAACAACTTGCTGCAATCTTTCTCCATTTAAATAATATTCAGCTCCTCTATTCTTCCTGCCAAAATACGTTAATATCAAGGCTGCATTCCCAGTAACTCAACTGAACTTGCCACATAAACACAGTGACTGCAAGAGCAGGTGAGCCCAGGAATACTGCAGTGAGTAACTCCCCTCCTGACTCCCTACAACCTGTCCATCACCTACAAGGCACAAGTCAGGAGTGTGATGGAATACTCCCCACTTGCCTGGATGGGTGCTGCTCCAGCAACACTCAAGAAGTTTGATGCTATGCAGGACAAAGTAGCCCACTTGATTGGCATCACATCCACAAACACCCACTCCCTCCACCACTACCCTCAATAACAGCAGTGTGTATACTGTCTACAAGAAGCACTGCAGAAATTCACTAAATATCCTCAGACAGCACCTTCCAAATCCATGACCACTTCCATCTAAAAGGACAAGAACAGCAGATACATGGAATATCTCCCCCTGCAAATTCCCTCCAAGTGACTGACCATCCGGACTTGGAAATATATCACCATTTCTTACGCCAAATCCTAGAATTCCCTCCTTAAGGGCATTGTAGGTCAACCCACAGCAGCTGGACTGTAGCAGTTCAAGAAGGCAGCTCACTTCCACCTTCTCAAGGGGCAACTAGGGATGGGCAATAATTGCTGGGCCCAACCAGCGATGCCCACATTCCACAAAATGAGTAAATGATAAAAGAAAATTTGTGATAAATAGGTGTTCATTGTTAATTAATAAAAACTGGTTTACATATAGTTTTAATCAAAATCATACAATTGGGTACAATTGGACAATCCAGTAGTTTCCACATTTGTGACGACCCTAGGAATAGGGGAGTTTGAGTTCTAGCAGGTAACCCCTCAATGGGTCACCCCCAGTGAGTCACCCCCCCAGTGAGCCACCCCCCAATGAGTCACCCCAACCAGTGGGTCACCCCCCAGTGAGTCATGCACTGGACAAACAGGAATAATTCATCTCATCAGATGCATTGAAGTTAAGTACACTGCTCCCTTTCAGTGATTTCGGTTGGTCTCAACCAACATTAATTTTTAAAGCTCAATCCAACTTCAAACCTAAACAAGAAAAATTAACAACATTTGAGTTAAAAAAAAACATTTTTTTTTCTTGTCTGAATAAAGCTTCATTTTCATTATTATTCTATAGAAATGAAAATGGAATAGGGGAGCCCAGCACAATCACCAGATGGTGAATGAAAAAGTGGAATTTCTCGTACAAAGGCATGTCTAAGTTTTATCTTCTGATCAAGATTCCTGGGGGCCAAGATTATGCATTTAGCATCATCTGTTAATTGAATCAACAACGGAGATAAGACTGAGATTGATGGCTAATTATGATCCAGGCGCCATTGGAATGTGAGGGATCTCACCAATGGGAATAACTTTGAGAGCAGAACTATTATAAAAAGCATTTCTTTCTTCCATGTACCTACATAAGAAAGACCAAATGAATTTCATAGTGCAAGCGAAAGTCAGGTCTATACTGTCATTCTGAACCTCCACGTTAGTTTCCTGGTGTATTTACAAAGCGGTTTCAGTTAAAGGTCACTGATTATTACCATACTTGCTGCAAACCCAGGATTCGCTTACTTAGTCCCAGGGAATATCCTCCAAGGTTTAACATACCACCTTTAACTGTCGTTAGAAGTTGACTAATTCCTTCCAAAACATTTCCAAAACTATTCTGGCACTTATCAGAACAGACCGAAATGTAGATTGTAAAACCCATCAGACATAGGAGCAACTGTCGGCCATTCAGCCCATCAGATCTGCTCCACCATTCAATGGGATTATGACTGAGCTGATCATCCTCAATTCCACTTTCCTCCTTTTTCCCAAAATGCCTTGATTTCCTTCCTGATTAAAAACCTGGCTATCTCAGCCTTGAATATATTTTAAGATCCAGCGCACAGATTGAAATTTACAGTCACTTTGCTATTTCTTTGAAATGGCTTTCTTTCACATTATGAAGCTTCGATCTTATTTCAGTTTGATCTGACTCAGTGGCAGTCCCTAAATCCTGAATGAAAACTTTGTGGGTTCGATTCATAATCCAGATCTTGAGGCTGCAAGCCAAGTCTGATCCTTTGACGCTGCACTGTCACAGGTGCTGCCGTTTGGGTGAAACATCGGAATGATGCCTCTCAGTTGGATACTCATGACCTCATTGCACCACTTAGAGGAGCTGCCTAAAGAACTTAGCTTTATACAAATCAGGCCAGGAGTTATACACTTAATGGTAAAGTCCTAGGGAGTGTTGCTGAACAAAGAGACCTTGGAGTGCAGGTTCATAGCTCCTTATCGGAAAGATGTTGTGAAACTTGAAAGGGTTCAGAAAAGATTTACAAGGATGTTGCCAGGGTTGGAGGATTTGAGCTATTGGGAGAGGCTGAACAGGCTGTGGCTGTTTTCCCTGGAGCGGTGGAGGCTGAGGGGTGACCTTATAGAGGTTTACAAAATTACGAGGGGCATTGATAGGGTAAATAGATGAAGTCTTTTCCCTGGGGTTTGGGAGTCCAGAACTCGAGGGTTTAGGGTGAGAGGGGAAAGATATAAAAGGGACCTAAAGGACAACTTTTTCACACAGAGAGTGGTACGTGAATGGAATGAGCTGCCAGAGGATGTGGTGGAGGCTGGTACAATTGCAACATTTAAGAGGCATTGGATGGGTATATGAATAGGAAGAGTTTGGAGGGATATGGGCCGGGTGCTGGCAGGTGGGACTAGATTGGGTTGGAATATCTGGTCGGCATGGACGGGTTGGACCGAAGGGTCTGCTTCCATGCTGTACATCTCTATGACTCTATGACATCCCAATATCTACTCATTCTGACATTGTTGTTTGTAGGAGCTTGCTGTGAGTAAATAGGCAACTGTGTTACCTCTGTCACAGCACTGACTATACATTGATGGCTTTGAGATGTTTGCTGGTTGTGAAAGCTTGAGTCTCTTTGCTTTTTAACGGTTTGTAAGTAAATAAAAAATAACAGTAGAGAAACTGAAGCTTGTATGAAGTGTTCAGGATGGACCTGTAACTATTTCCAAGCCAATGGTTAACTCTTTGCTGCCTCAGTGCATTGCTGATGCCTCTTTGTCTTTTCTCTTGTAATTTTGGTGCCCACTCTCTCAGCTTCTTTCCTGCTGGGGTTATGGATATTGCCAACCTTCTGAAAGCCTACCTGTGGGACCATTCTACACAGAGCAGCCTGAAGCAGGAAGCACTGGCAGATCCATAATGTTTTCCATGCAAGTCCTGAAATAGTTTCTCCAGTATGTCAACTTTGCCAAATTAGAACATAGAACATAGAACATAGAACATAGAAGAATACAGCGCAGTACAGGCCCTTGGGCCCTCGATGTTGCGCCGATCCAAGCCCACCTAAACTACACTAACCCACTATCCTCCATATACCTATCCAATGCCCTCTTAAATGCCCATAAAGAGGGAGAGTCCACCACTGAAATTCAAATTGTGTTTGAATCACTTTTTTCTCGAAATTAATTTCTTGCTGCATCTGCATGCACCTTACCAGATGAAAAACTGCTGCTCAATTCTGCTGCATTTAATCTTGTTTCCAAACTTCGCTTCACCCTGGGTACAGGCTGCATGCAAATCTAAAATGCTGGGAACTTTGGAATCTCATCTCTCAGACACATACAATGTGGACATTTACCCAGATAGTGATGAAAGGGTAGAGTCCAGTGATATGCAGTGATGATGTTTTTAACCCTAATGCATCCCTATATGTAACATACAAATGGAATGATTCATACCTCCGTGTACTGCATGTAAAATCCTTTCTGCAGTCTGCAAAGATCTCTTGGAAGAGGATTTAATTACAGTGTCAGTAAATATGGAGATTAATGGCACCTAAAACTGAAGAAAAAAGCAAATTTGCTCTGTATGTGTTGTTAAAGGTATGTATATAACCTGTGTTCTGCGTGTAAGATATGATATTACATGTCAAAGTATTGAAATTGCACAAGGTCCACTTCAGATGATTTCCAGGTCAAATGCCATGGGTGTTATCAGTGGCCCACAGGGAATGAGGTAAAGAGACAGAGCAAGGAAAGCATTTTAAATTCCTGGACAATGTCTCAATTGGAGCAGGGAATGTTTGGTTTTTTTTTTGTTTCATTACCTCCTGTGACCACACAAAGAGCATACAGGCATCAAAAATCCAGAGACTGACCTGGGACCAGGAGGGACTGGAATGGGAAGAATGAGAAAACAAAAACAAAGACATTTGCCAGAATCTCTTTGAAAAACAGCCAACTCCCTTTCCAGTGAAGCGCCGAAAGTTTATCGTGGATTTCTTCAATAGAGCACTGGTGATTCATTGATCTCCAGTTCCTTGTGATGCTTTATATAGCTCCAGTATTTTCACTCGACACTATGATGCAAAAGCTGGGATGTAACATTCAAGACATTTCAACACATTCAAATTACTGAACTTCATCAAATATATATGAGTTTAACATCAGGAGATACACTTTGCGGATTAATTTGCTTAATTGGCTTTGAGGAATGCATGAATACAGTGTTATGTTGTGTCTCACAGTTAGCCTACTATACATCTTTAAGAGATATACTCTTAATACCACCTCCTTATCAAAGATGCAACCTGGTGGGAGTAAGGTCTCAGACTCCCTCTTAACTGGGTGGCCCTTGAAGCATTACATGCTGATGGAGGAGTGCTGCTCTTTAGTTGAATAGATTAGTATTAGTCCAGGTACTAACATGCTTGGGTCTGTATTATGTCTATATCAGAAGCTGGAATATATTTCTGTTGAATCATTTAGTATTGTGTTAGCTGTCAGTGAAGAAGCTTACCTCAGAGTAAAATGGGATCTTGATCGGATGGACCAATGGGCCGAGGAATGGCAAATGGAGTTTAATTTAGATAAATGTGAGGTGCTGCATTTTGGAAAGGCAAATCAGGGCAGGACTTATGCACTTAATGGTAAGGTCCTAGGGAGTGTTGCTGAACAAAGAGACCTTGGAGTGCAGGTTCATAGCTCCTTGAAAGTAGAGTCACAGATAGTTAGGATAGTGAAGAGGGCATTTGGTATGCTTTCCTTTATTGGTCAGAGTATTGAGTACAGGAGTTGGGAGGTCATATTACAGCTGTACAGGACATTGGTTAGGCCACTTTTGGAGTATTGCATGCAATTCTGATCTCCCTCCCATCAGAACGATGTTGTGAAACTTGAAAGGGTTCAGAAAAGGCTTCCAAGGATGTTGTCAGGGTTGGAGGATTTGAGTTATAGGGAGAGGCTGAACAGGCTGGGGTTGTTTTCCCTGGAGTGTCGGAGGCTGAGGGGTGACCTTATAGAGGTTTACAAAATTATGAGGGACATGGATAGGATAAATAGACAAAATCTTTTCCTGGGGTCGGGGAGTCCAGAACTGGAAGGCATTGGTTTAGGGTGAGAGGGGAAAGCTATAAAAGGGACCTGAGGGGCAACTTTTTCACACAGTGGGTCATGTGTGTTTGGAATGAGCTGCCAGAGAAAGTGGTGGAGGCTGGTACAATTGCAACATTTAAGAGGCATTTGGATGGGTATATGAATAGGAAGGGTTTGGAGGGATATGGGCTGGGTGCTGGCAGGTGGGACTAGATTGGGTTGGGATATCTGGTCGGCATGGACGGGTTGGACCGAAGGGTCTGTTTCAATGCTGTACATTTATATGATTCTATCTAGTGCTTCCATTATGAGAGCTAATGTAAATATTTTCGCAGCAGGTACAAATAGTCTGTTGGAAATAAAGCCCCTACCCTGGGGATTGTGATAAAGTTGAAGGCGCGTACTGTATCTTTAAGAGAGAGTGAGTGCTGTTCTGAACTGAGAGATTGCAAGCACCTATGTGATATGACTTGGTACTGGAAAATTGAAAATGTGCAATATTTGCCAGTGAAATGGATACCTAAGTTTTGGTTGCTGTTTGACAACAATTTGATCTCAACCAATCAGTTTAAGTTATGTCCGAAGATACTAAAACCCAATGGAATTTGAATTTTTTTTCCCAACATCGAACCAATGAGACGATCCAATGTTGGGGAGTATAAAATGCAGACATTTTGAAATTCTTTCAGAGAGCAACAGCCATAGAGACAGAAACGCATGGAGAGCTAATATCTTGCCATCCAAGAAATTAGGAAACCTTTGCTATCAAAGGTAACTTTTCATACGAAACATATTTGCAGTAAAAAGGAAGAAGACGACTGAGGGAGATCCTCCACCAGAAGATACCGACAGTGTGGAAGGATGCGGCAGGTTACAGCGCGATATAGATAAGCTGCAGAACTGGGCAGAAAGGTGGCAAATGGAGTTCATTGTAGCTAAGTGTGAGGTGATTCACTTTGGTGAGAGTAACAAAAAGATGGGGTACTGGGCTAATGGTCGGATACTTGGATGAGCAGAAGGATCTTGGTGTCCACGTACACAGATCTTTGAAAGTTGCCACCCAGGTAAATAGTGCGGTGAAGAAGGCATATGGCGTACTGGCTTTTATTGGTAGAGGAATTGAGTTCCGGAGTCCTGAGATCATGTTGCAGTTGTATAAGACTCTGGTGCGGCCGCATCTGGAGTATTGTGTGCAGTTTTGGTCGCCATACTATAGGAAGGATGTGGAGGCACTGGAACGGGTGCAGAGGAGGTTTACCAGGATGTTGCCTGGTATGGTAGGAAGGTGGTATGAGGAAAGGCTGAGGCACTTGGGGTTGTTTTCATTGAAGAAGGTTTAGGGGTGACTTGATTGAGGTGTACAAGATGATTAGGGGTTTAGATAAGGTTGACTGTGAAAACCTTTTTCCACGTATGGAATCAGCTATTACGAGGGAGCATAGCTTTAAATTAAGGGGTGGTAGGTGTAGGACAGATGCTAGGGGTAGGTTCTTTACTCAGCGAGTCGTGAGTTCATGGAATGCCCTGCCAGTAGCAGTGGTGGACTCTCCCTCTTTATGGGCATTTAAGCGGGCATTGGATAGGCATATGGAAGATAGTGGGCTCGTGTAGGTTAGGTGGGCTTGGTTCGGCGCAGCATCGAGGGCCAAAGGGCCTGTACTGCGCTGTATTCTTCTATGTTCTATATTCTATGTAAGAAGACAGACACTGAAGGTGACAGCGGCTGTGTGGTTTTGAAATGAAGTTGATATAATTTTAATAAGTGTCTTATTGTGATAGTATTTTGTTTTAGAGTTGGAGGCACATAATAAGCAGTTAAGAGAAAGAGCTGTGAATAATTTTTGTTTAATGTTCACGTTTAAATTTTTTAAATAAGTTGATGTTATTTTCTTTAAATAGTGGAATTTGGGGGTTCTCTGTCACTCATATTTTAACAATTTACAAGGCGGGTGAACTTTTCTGGGTGTTTCATTTAATTAACAGAGGGGTTCACTGACATGTCATTACAGGGAAGATTTGAAATTGTGCTCACTGTTCCCAAACAATTACTTGTAAAAACAATATCCAAAGTGGTTACAGCCAAACTTTGGTCAAGATGACAGGAAGTTCCTGAACTATCAACATCCTGGGGGTTACCATTGACCAGAAACTCAACTGGATTAGTGGTGCTGGAAGAGCACAGCAGTTCAGGCAGCATCCAAGGAGCAGCGAAATCGACGTTTCGGGCAAAAGCCCTTCATCAGGAATAAAGGCAGAGAGCCTGAAGCATGGAGAGATAAGCACACTGTTGTGGTTCTGTTCGCCGAGCTGGTAAGTTTTTGTTGCAAACGTTTCGTCCCCTGACTAGGCGACATCATCAGTGCTTGGGAGCCTCCTGCGAAGCACTGCTTTGATGTTTCCTCTGGTGTTTATAGTGGTCTGTCCCTGCCGCTTCCGGTTGTCAGTTTCAGCTGTCCGCTGTAGTGGTTGGTATATTGGGTCCAGGTCGATGTGTTTGTTGATGGAGTTTGTGGATGAATGCCATGACTCTAGGAATTCCCTGGCTGTTCTCTGTCTGGCTTGCCCTATGATAGTAGTGTTGTCCCAGTCGAATTCATGACATCCCACTCAGACCCATAGTATCACTGACAGGGACACCATCATACAAACTGGCCAAAGAACTACAACAGAAACTGAAACACCTGGTCAGCGGATCCAAACACTCTATACAATCAACACAGGAATTCTTGGACATCATCAGAAATATACACATAGACAAAGAAGAAACCATGATATCATTCGACGTGACGGCACTGTTCACTTCGATTGACAAAACCCTAGCCAGAGAAACAATAGCCAACCTACTGGACATACAGAACAGAAAACAGGACGCTGAACCTATCAACAAAGAAGGCATACTTAAACTACTGGACTTGTGCCTCACAACACACTTCACATTCAACAACCAGATATACGAACAAATCAACGGAACACCCATGGGACCACCAATC
>NC_057725.1:3592712-3624093 GCF_004010195.1 Chiloscyllium plagiosum
CTAGCTTATCTCTCCACGCTTCAGGCTCTCTGCCTTTATTCCTGATGAAGGGCTTTTGCCCGAAACGTTGATTTCGCTGCTCCTTGGATGCTGCCTGAACTGCTGTGCTCTTCCAGCACCACTAATCCACAACCATTTCCTGGTTGTGGAAATGTGTCTTTTTTTAAAGTTGAATAAGTCTGAAGGTCTTGATCCATCAAACCATACAAGCAAAATGTTCTGCTTGCTTAACATATACACTGATTCATTCAGAGTGGACTGGGAGCAGATGCTTTCAGATAAATCTGTGTCAGAGCAGTGGAAGTCATTCAAGAAAAAAAAAGGAGAGTATAGGACCAACATGTTCAAGTAAAGGTGAAGGAAGGTGCCAACAAACCCAGTGAACTCTGCACGTCAGGAGTATACAGATCGGAGAAAGTGAAAGAAAGAGAGACTTTGGCAAATATCAGACACAAACCAACAGAAACCTCAAGGAGCAGAGAATATACAAGAGAAAACTTACAAAGGAGATTCTGAGATCCGAGAGGGGTCATGAAAGATAATGGCACGTAAAATAAAGGAAAATCCAAAACCAACTTACAATACAAGTGCAAAGGAATAACTAGGGAAAGAGTAGCAGCCGTTAAAAATTATAGCAGTAATTTGTGTGTGAAGGCAGAGGGTGTAGGTAAGGTTCCAAATGAACATCTGGTGTTGGCTACTGAAAGGAACGATGTGGGAATATCAAGGGCCGAAAGGCCTGTACTAAATCAAGGAGAAGGGTGGTGACAGACTTAAAGAAGGCAGCACAGACAGAGAGGAGGTTCTGAGTGGTCTGCCAAGCTGGTCAGGGATGGATAAAATATGTCATAGGCTCTTGAGTGAGATATCGGATCAGAATTAGACCATTCGGCCCATCGGGTCTGCTCCACCATTTGATCATGGCTGATATGTTTCTCAACTCCAATTTCCTGCCTGCTTCCTCCAACTTCCTTGATTCCCTTACTAATCAAGAATATATCTAATTCTGTCTTAAGTACACTTAATGACATATCATTGTGTCATCTGCAAACTTAGCAACAGTGCCCTCAGTTCCTTCATCCAGATCATTAATGTACAATGTGAATAGTTGTGGTCCCAAAATAGACCCCTGTGGTAGCAATTCTGAGAGACAGAATTAAGCTGAATTGGAGAGACAGCGAATAATCTGGAACAGTCAGCACAGTTTTGTTGAGGGAAGGTAATGTCTAACTGATTTGATAGAAGTTTTCAAAGAGGTGAAGGTGTGTAGATGAGGGCAAAGGATTTGAGTTAGTCTGCTTGGACTTCAGCAAGGTTTTTTGGTAAGGTCTGACCAGGAAGACTAACAACAATGGTAAAATATCATGGGATTCAAGGAAATTTGGTAAATTAGATTGAATTGGTTGAATGGCAGGATAAGAGGGTGATGGTAAAGGGCTATTTCAGTGACTACAAGCCTGTGTCCATTGGGGTTTAGCGAGGGTTAGTGTTGGGGCCTTTGCTGTTTATGGTTAATGTTAATGACTTAGATTTGAATGGAGGATGGTTTATCAATAAGGTCACAGATAATTCCAAAATTGGACAGGTGATAAATAATGAGGAGGATAGCCTTAGACTGCTGGAGGATATAGACAGGCTGGTCAGATGGATGAATCAGCAGTAAACTCAATTCAATCCAGTAAGGTGGGTGGACACACAAGGCATGGGATACATGATGAACATTAGGACCCTGGGAAGCACCATGGATCAGTGGGACCTTGGTGTGGATGTCATTGGTCCCTTAAAGTAGTGGGACAGATGGATAAAGTGGTTAAAGAAGGCATATGGCAACTGGCCTTGATTAGCTAAGGCATAAGGCATAAAGATGAAGAGCAGGGAGGTGATGCTGGAAAGGTATAACACATTGGTTCAGCCACAGTTAGACGATTGTGTGTTGTTCTGGAGTCCACATTACAGAAAGGATATGACTACACAGGAGAGGACGCAGAGGAGATTAACCAGGATATAGCCTGGGCTGGAGACTATCACTGATGAAGAGAAATTAGTCAGACAGGATAAAAGAATTGAGGAAGCTGGAAATCAGAAACAAAAAAATAGAAATTGCTGGAAAAGTTCAACAGGTCTGGCAGCATCTGTGGAGAGAAATCGGAGTCAATGTTTTGGGTTGAGTGACCATCCTCAGAACTTATGGTTTCTAGGAAAAGTTGCTTTTTATGCAGAAGATAGGGTGGGAGGTGGGGGGAAGGGAGGAAGGAGGAAACAATAGGTGGAGATAGAGCCCAAAGAGAGAGAGAAGAACAGTTGGACAGTCAAAGGAGTGGATAATGATGAGCCTGGGAGAATGAATAGCTGCTAATGGGGATTGTCAGTGACTAACAATGGGTTGTGTGTCATAGCAGACCATGTGATCACGAGGCCTGGTATGTGGAGACTGGGTAAGGACAAGGGGTGAAAGGGGTGGCACAGTGGCTCAGTGGTTAGCACTGCTGTCTCACAGCACCAGGGACTGGGTTCAATTCCAGCCTCGGATGACTGTGTGTGGAGTTTGCATGTTCTCCCCTTGTCTGTGTGGGTTTCCTCAGTGTGCTCCGGTTTCCTCACAGTCACAAAGATGTGCAGGTCAGGTGATATTGGCCATGCTAAATTGCCCATAATGTTAAGTGCATTAGTCAGAGGGAAATGGCTCAGGGTGGGTTACTCTTCGGGGGGTTGTGTGGACTGGTTGGGCCAAAGGGCCTGTTTTCACACAGTAGGAAATCTAATCTAATCTAAATTCCTCAAGCCCCAACATTTTTGAGTCCTGAAGGCTGGGGAGTTCCCAAGCGATAAATGAGGTGCTGTTCTTCCAGCGTCACTGGAGCACTGCAGCAAGCCTGAGACTGAGATGGTCGCCGTCGATGTTCTGCGAAGTGGTCGCCCAGTTTACACTTTGTCTCCCTAATGTAGAGGAGACTACATTATGAACAGCGAATGCAGGAGGCTAGATCGTATAGAGTGGAGGATAAGGTGCTACTTCACCCAGGAAGGTGCGTTTGGGCCCTTGGATACTGAGGAGGGAGGAGGTAAATGGACAGGAATCACATCTTCTGTAGTTGCAGAGGAAGGTGATGTGGGGTTGTGGAGGGAAGGGGTGATGTTGGTGGGTGTTGGGAATGAAGGAAGTGTGGACCCGAGTGTCCAAGAGGGAGGCTGTCAGGAGAGGGGAAGGGAGGGGAATATGTGTCTGATGGTGGCATTTCACTGAAGGTGGCAGAGTTGGCAGCTGATGATCCTCTGGATGTGGATGGTGATGGGATGGTAGGTAAGGACAAGGGGAACCCTGTCACTGTTGTGGGAGGGAGTGAGGGGGGATGAAGGCTGAAGTGCAGGAGATGGGTTGGACCCAGCTGAGGGCCCTATCAACAACGGTGCTGGGGAATCCTCGGTTGAGGAAGAAGGTGGGCATTTCAGAGGCTCCCTTGTCGAAGGTGGCCTCATTGGAACAGATGTGATGGAGACAGAGGAACTGGGAGAACAGAATGGAGTCTTTACAGCAAGCAGGATGTGAGGATGTAGAGTCAAGGTGACTGTGGGTATCAGTGGGTATGAAGTGGATAATGGTGGCCAACCTTTCCCCACAAATAGAAACAGAGATGTTGAGGAAGGGAGGAGTCAGAAATAACCACGTCAAGGCAAGGGCAGGGTGGAAATTGGAAGCAAAATTGATAAACGGGACAGACTGGGGCACAGAGGCTTAAGGTACGGGGCAGGAGGTTCTGAGGGGATGGGAGGAAAATGTTTCTCATCCAGAGAGTGTTGGGAACGTGAAATTCACTGCCTGTAAGGGAGGTGGAGGAAGAAACCAACATAACAGTGAAGACGTGGTTAGATGTGCACTTGCAATGCCAAGGCAGACAGGCTATGGGCCAAGGGTTGGAAAATGGGATTAGAATACTTAGGTGATTGGTTTTTACCAACATGGACCTGATGGGCCACAAGGTCTTCACTGTGCCGCGAATGTCTGTGATTGATTCCATAGCCTAGCCATTAAAGTGTATCTTAACTTTTTGTGGATTATGAGCATTGCTGGTCAGGCGAGAATTTATTGCCCATTCCTAAATGCCTCTGGGAAGGTGGTGTTGGGAGTGTAGAGGGACAGGGTGGAGTTACTATGAGTCTGGTGCATAAGGGAGTGTGTTTTTAAATCTTAGGGGATAATCCCTTTTGCTAGAATCTAGTACTGGATCAGTGGTGCTGGAAGAGCACAGCGGTTCAGGCAGCATCCAACGCTGCTCCTTGGATGCTGCCTGAACTGCTGTGCTCTTCCAGCACCACTGATCCAGAATCTGGTTTCCAGCATCTGCAGTCATTGTTTTTACCTCGTAGAATCTAGTACTGCCTGCTGACAATTAGTATCTTGCTTTAAATTTATCATCTTTATGTTTGAGGGATTTTCAGGCCTGGGTGGTCTAATAATACATTGTGCTGGTGAGAAGGTGAGATCAGCTAACTAAGCCAACGTTAGCCAAGTAATGCCCCTCAACCCGTTATATAACTGCTAGATGGTAGAACCATCCAAATCTCAGTCATGTCAGTGAGAGAGGTTCAGTGCAGTGGGACAGAGTGGAAACATCACAGTGAGTCTGGTGAGTGAGTGAGTCTGGTGAGTGAGTGAGTCTGGTGAGTGAGTGAGTTTGGTGAGTGAGTGAGTCTGGTGAGTGAGTGAGTTTGGTGAGTGAGTGAGTCTGGTGAGTGAGTGAGTTTGGTGAGTGAGTGAGTCTGGTGAGTGAGTTTGGTGAGTGAGTGAGTCTGGTGAGTGAGTTTGGTGAGTGAGTGAGTCTGGTGAGTGAGTTTGGTGAGTGAGTGAGTCTGGTGAGTGAGTTTGGTGAGTGAGTGAGTCTGGTGAGTGAGTTTGGTGAGTGAGTGAGTCTGGTGAGTGAGTTTGGTGAGTGAGTGAGTCTGGTGAGTGAGTTTGGTGAGTGAGTGAGTCTGGTGAGTGAGTTTGGTGAGTGAGTGAGTCTGGTGAGTGAGTTTGGTGAGTGAGTGAGTCTGGTGAGTGAGTTTGGTGAGTGAGTGAGTCTGGTGAGTGAGTTTGGTGAGTGAGTGAGTCTGGTGAGTGAGTTTGGTGAGTGAGTGAGTCTGGTGAGTGAGTTTGGTGAGTGAGTGAGTCTGGTGAGTGAGTTTGGTGAGTGAGTGAGTCTGGTGAGTGAGTTTGGTGAGTGAGTGAGTCTGGTGAGTGAGTTTGGTGAGTGAGTGAGGTGAGTGAGTGAGTCTGGTGAGTGAGTGAGTCTGGTGAGTGAGTGAGTTTGGTGAGTGAGTGAGTGAGTTTGGTGAGTGAGTGAGTCTGGTGAGTGAGTGAGTTTGGTGAGTGAGTGAGTCTGGTGAGTGAGTGAGTTTGGTGAGGAAGACCAAGGATATGATTTTGTTCCTGTATTTCTTTTTCCATCTTTGTCAGCCTCCAGGAGGTCAAAAATCTCACAAGACTAGGTTATAGTCCAACAGGTTTATTTGAAAACCCAGGGAGCCGGGGTTTGAAAGCTTGTGTTTTCAAATAAACTCGTTGGACTATAATCTGGTGTCGTGTGATTTTTGACTTTATCCATCCCAGTCCAACACCAGCTCCTCCACATCATGACCTCCAGGACAGCAGGAAATGAAAAACTCCACGAGAACATTGAGTTAGAAAGAAAAAACAAGGTGACATCACTGGAGAGCCGTAAATCGATTAAGCACTAACCTTGTGTTGGTAACAAATTGTACAAGGGTAAGTTTACGTTATGGCAGGGCAGATCGGCCAAGTGGAATGCTCACGCTGTGATGTGTGGGGAATCACCGACACGTCACATGACTGAGATGGATACCATGTGAAAGAGGTGCTTGGGATTGCAGATGCCTGAGCTCGGATTTTCAGAACTCGAAGGGTGTCTGAAATTACCGTGATGTACTCCTCACGTTGAGAGGTAGGTCGATTGTATATTCAGCAAGACGGATCCAACATAGGTCAGGAACATGCAGGAATTTAGGAATGGATTTCAGCCAGGCTATCCAAGTGAATCACATCGAAAATTCAGGAGTCCGTGAGGTCCCATTTGAGACCCTGTTTTCCATTCAGAATACTGATGAAGGCTTTGCTTCCTGAGAGGAGAATAGCAAGTGCCAGGTCCTTGACACCAGAGGTGGGTGAGATGCACAGGAGGAAAGAAAAAGTAGGAGAGCAACAGCTATAGGGGATTCATTTGTTAGCAGAACAGATAGGCCTTTCTGCAGCTCTTAACATGACTCTGGGATTGAATGATGTGTCTGTGGTGCAAGGGCTAAGGATATCATAGAGTGGCTGCAGGTAGAGGGTGATCAGCCAGAGGTCATGCTCCATGTTAGTACAGGTTGTTCTGCAATAACCCATGTTTCATCTGCACGAATTGGCTATAATGCAACTGACGAATTGTGGACGTTGTTTGGATAACACAAACTTTCAACCAAATGAGTATAGCGATTTTCTATTAGCAATCTTCTACAGGGTGATTTTCTATCGCGGTTTTCCATAATGGGATTTTCTATAGCAGTTTTCCATAGCATGATTTTCTATCACGGTTTTCCATAGCGTGATTTTCTATCACGGTTTTCCAGACGGGGATTTTCGATAGCGGTTTTCCATTGCGGGATTTTCAACAGCAGTTTTCCACAGTGGGATTTTCCAGAGCACGAGATTGCAGAGGATCACAACTGTCGTGTTATAGCAGTACGATCCGTACCATGTTGGTCGGAAGAGGGATTCTGCAGTCAGAGGTTTAGGAGCTAGGTTGAAAATTAACAGGCAAGATCTTAAATGTAAGAATCTCTGGATTACTCCCAGTCCCACACACAATTGAGTATAGAAATAAGAGGACATCAAATTCCTGGGACTAGCTCTGGGAGAGATGAACAGCTTGCACATGAACAGAGCCGAGGCTGAGCCCCTTACAGAGTGCTATTGGGAGGCTTTACATTAACTCTGCATACAGTGTGGGAGAGAAAATTAGACAGGAAAGTTAGGGAGCCCAAAATACTGGGAGAGAAAGATAGCACAAGATTAGAGGAGAACATGTGAAGAGTTGGAATCAGAATGAGAGAGAAATAAAAACATTCTAACTCAGAACATCAGAACTGTCTCAAGAAGAGAATGGGCAGTTTAGGCCTATACTCTTTGGAGTTTAGAAGAATGAGAGGAGATTTAATTGAGGTTTATGAGGTGATAAAGGGGATTGGCAAAGTAGACATAGAGAGGATGCTTCCCCTTGTACCAGGAGAGGTCACAGGTTTAAGATAAGGGGCAGCAGATTTAAAACAAACTTGGAGGGGAATTACTTCTGTCAAAGGGTCATGAATCTGTGGAATTAACTCACCCAGAGTGCAGTGGATGCTCAGACATTGAGTAAATTTAAGCAGGACACAGAGATTTTTAATTAGCAACAGGTTGAAGGGTTATGGGGAGCGGGCAGGAAAGTGGAGTTGAGGCTGAGATGAGATCAGCCATGGTCGTAATGAATAACAGAGCTGAGAGGCTCAATGGCCCATTTCTGCTCCTAGTTCTGATATCCCTATGTTCACAGCACGCCAGGGAGAGTACAGAGTATAGTGGTATAGGTGGAGATGGTAGCGTGGAATCATGATGTTGTAGCTAAAGCAGAAAGCTGGCTGAAGGCAGAGTGAGACTCAGTGTTAAATATACCTGGTTCCAGGGTGTTTTCAAAGGACAGAAAAGGAGAAGGAGTGACAGTATTCATTAAGGAGAGTAAAAGAGAAACACCCGTGGATGCCTGAGATCTGAAACAAAAACAGAGCACGCTGGAGAAATGCAGCAGGTCTTGATTAATTTTCAGGGAGGTGATGGCCTAATGGTATTATGGAAAAACTATGAATCTAGAGACCCAGGTGACATTCTGGGGACCCACCAAAGCAGATGGTGGAATTTGAATTCAATAAATATCTGGAATTAAGAGTCTAATGATGCCCATGAATCCATTGTCGATTGTATTGGAAAAGCCATCTGGGTCACTAATGTCCTTTAGGGAAGGAAGCTGCCATCTTTACCTGGTCTGGCCTACATGTGAGTGATTCCTAACTGCCCTCTGGGGTAATTAGGGATGGGCAGTAAATGCTGACTCTGCTGGTGGTGCCTGTATCTGTGAATGATGAAAATAAATCGTCACAAAAGGGTGACTGACTGTCATGTGAATAGGAGAAAGTGAGGACTGCAGATGCTGGAGACCAGAGTTGAAAAGTGTGGTGCTGGAAAAGCGCAGCAGGCCAGGCAGCATCCGAGGAGCAGGAGAATCGGCGTTTCGGGCATCAGCCCTTCTTCCTGAAGAAGATTCTCTTGCTCCTCGGATGCTACCTGGCCTGTCATGTGAATAGCAGGCAAAGAAAAAGTGGCCATATTAAACCTGTGCTATTTTAGTCTGAACAGTGTTCATTTGTTTTTTTTTAAAAAAAAACAAATTGTCTGAAAAAGCTGAAGAATCCAAATGAATGGAAGCTATTTTGTTTGGCTCTTAAAATACCCCAGGCCATTCCGGTGAGCTTATTAACAAGGGAACCCTGAAATCTTGATGTTTTGCTTAAAGCTGCAGTCTCTCTGACATCACTGTGCTGGGCCCGTGTGTGTCCCAGAACAATCCCTCAGCCTCTTTAATGATATCATCACAATAGGCCTTTTACTGTCAATTATTTTTTTAATGAGAAGAAAGAAAATGCACAACCTGAGGGAAGTTAGTTGAAGGGGTAAGTCAAACACATACCAGGTTTGTTCCTCTCTGTTCTCTTGTATGAATGTCTTTCTATCCACTTCAAAGATCACATATGGGCATTAGTTACATGAAAGGGGATGTGTTCGGCATTTCCATTGCTTAGAGCTTTCGTTAAAACAGTGGGAAATTGACCTCGATCATAGTTCACAACTTTGTGTGGAATAACATCAGCCACATTATATTTATTTTTCTACCTGACCTGCCTGTTACAGCATCCATTAATTGTCAGAACTTTGAACGTTTTACAGGCTTACAGACGGGTTTTGGGGCAACATATGGATATAAAAATGCACAGAAACAGAACCCTGCTGTTATTTTCCACAATGGTTAGTACTTGCAGATGGAGGGAGGTATTTCCTCTGCATCACCAGCAGACCAAGGGCTCTGGGTCCTAATATGTCAATGCTGATGTCTTTATGGATGGTTTAATTTTCTTTATTCTGTTTGAAGCAGCATCCATAAGCTGCCACGTTATTTCCTTGAGCTTGAGCAAGGTCAGATGTAGGGTCAGGGGCACAGGCCTCATCATGGCTGCTGTCTGAGACTCTCTCTGATCCTCTCATGGGCTGAATGCAGGGTGGAATACATAGGCCCCATTCCTCCTCCCTCATACACATTAGAAAATGCTATTGCACTGCTCGATTAAGAGATTGAAAAAAAGACGAGAGGCAAATGTTTTACACAGAGGGTGTGGAATGAACTGCCAGAGGAAGTGGTGGATGTGGGGACAATTACAACATTTAAAAGACATTTGGATGTGTAGAGGAATAGGAAAGGTTTGCAGGGATATGGGCCAGGAGCATGTAGGTGGGACTAGTTGTGTTCGGGATCATGTTTTGCATGGACTGGTAGGACCAAATGGTCTGTTTCTGGGTTGTAGGACTCTGACTCGATGTCCATTTCTCCTGACAAAACAGATAACCTCATATTTTTCCATTGTATTCCAGCTGTGATGTTCTTGCCCATTCACTGAGCCTGGCCAAAGTCTTGTGAAGCCTATCTACATCTTCCTCACAATACATTCCCACTTAGCTTTGTCACATACGCAGATTTGGAAATATTACATTTTCATCCCATTCTCCAATTCATTGACACATTTTTGGGGACCCAAGTACTGACCCTTGTGGTTTCCCACCAACCACAGACTGTTGACGTGAGAATGTTCTGTTTATTCCTACTCTCTGTTCTCTGTCTGTTCACCAATCATCAATCATTGCTAGTACATTACCTCCTATCTGATATTTCTAATTAGTTTTCAATAGGGGACCTTACCCAAATTCTTCTGAAAATCCAAATAAACTACATCCACCAAGTTATATTCAATAAAACTCCAATAACTTTGCAAATCCATGCTGACTGCATCCAATCAGATCAGTTTTGTCTAAGTCATCCATTTATCACATCCTTTAATATTGATTCAAGCATTTGGTCAACTCCTGGTGCAGACTAAGAGATCTGTCGTTCCCTAATTTTCTCTCCCACTCCCTTCTTAAAAAGTAGGGTGATATTTGCGACCTTCCAATTTGCGAATTCAGAAATCATGCGACACCTGGCTATAGCTCCAAAAGCTTAATATTTCAAATAAACCTGTTGGACTTTAATCCGATACTGTGTGATTTCTGACTTTGTCCATCCCTGTCCAACATCGACAACTCCACACTCTGGATTCCAATTTGCAGGAATTATTCCAGAATCTATAGAATTTTGGAAGATAATCACCAATGAATTGACTGTCCGTGGAGCCACCTCCTTCAACACACTAGGTGATGCAGTATCTGGCCTGAGGGAATTGTATACTTTCAATTCTATTAATGTTCTCCGGTACAATCTTCTGACTAATGATAACTGCCTTCAGCTCCTCATTCTCCCTAATCACTTACATTTCCATTTTGGGAGATATATCTAACTCAGTGAAAACAGACACAAAATAGAGCAAACTTTGTTTTAACCTGTATCTTATGAATTGGCACTCTTGATAAACCAGCAAACGTTATATACCTCAAATAGACCACAAAGTTTACTGCATTATCTGTCCAATTATTATAGTTTTTAATTTATTTTACTCAATGTAAACATATATGTTGTTCAATCACACGGACACATGAAATATCAACAGTTGATTCAATTTCAAATCAATTTCTTCTCAAATACTGTGATGTGCTGCGATGTCTGAGTAGTCAGTTGAGGGTGCGAGTGAGAACGCTCTCTGCCAGTAAGTTTTATTTAAGGCAAGATTAGGAGATGCCGGTTTTGGACTGGGGTGTACAAAGTTAAAAATCACACAACACCAGGTTATTGTCCAACAGATTTATTTGGAAGTACTATCTTTTGGAGCACTGCTCCTTCACCTGATGAAACCTAGTGCTTCCAAATAAATCTGTTGGACTATAACCTGGTGTTGTGTGATTTTTAATTTTATTTAAGGCAAAGTTGTATTGTTATTCAAGTGACTTATCCTGTAGATAAATATTAAGTGATGTGTATACATGAACAGCACAGAGGTGGAACTAGTCGAGAGTGTCAAGCTCCTGGGAGTGGTCATCCACAACAAGCTTTCTTGGACTCTTCATGTGGATGCACTGGTTACAAAGGCCTAACAACATCCCTCCTTCCTCAGGCAGCTGAGGACATTTGCCATGACGGCGAATACCCTTGCCAACTTTTATAGATGCACCATCGAGAGCATTCTGTCTGGATGTATCACTACCTGGTATGGCAACTGTACCATTCTAGATCGGAGACGGTTACAGAGATTGGTGAACTCGGCCAGGGCAATCACAAAGGCCAATCTCCCATCTATAGAATCCATCTCCCAGGCCCGCTGTCAAGGAAAGGCCGCCAGCATTCTCAAAGATCCATCCCACCCTGGCAATGTTTTTCTCCAACCTCTACCATCGGGGAGAAGGTACAGAAGCCTGAACACACGCACCAGCCGGTTTTGAAACAGTTTCTACCCTACTGTTGTTAGAGTACTGAATGGACTCTCAAACTCTTAACATTCGCCTGTACCTGTGTTTTTGTTTTTGTTTTTGTTTTTGCCGCTGTTTACCTATTAATACTTATCTACGCTATTTAACTCTGTGATCTGCCTGGATTGCTCACAAGACAAAGCTTTTCACTGCACCTCAGTACACGCGACAATAAATTCAATTCAGTTCATTACATTTCAAATACGTATTGTGTGTTTTTACATTTTACAAATGACATAGGAGCAGAAATTAGGCCATTCAGCCCATTGAGCACAGCAATTCAGGCAGCATCCGAAGCTGCTGTGCTCTTCCAGCACCATTGATCCAGAATCTGGTTTCCAGCATCTGCAGTCATTGTTTTTACCTCATTCAGCCCATTGAGTCTGCTCCTCCATTCAATCATGGCTGATAAGTTTCTCAATCCCATTCTCCCACTTTCTCCCCATAACCCTTGATCCCCTTGATACTCAAGAACCTATCAATCTCAGTCTTAAATATATTTAATGACCTGGCCTCCACAGCCTTCTGTAAAAAGGAATTCCATAGAGTTACTACTCTCTAGCTGAAGAAATTTCTCCTCATCTCTGTTCAAAATTGTCTTCCCTTTACTCTAAGGCTATGCCCTTGGGTTTTAGTCTCTCCTATCAATGGAAAAGTCTTCCCAACATCTACTCTGTCCAGACCATTCAGTATTCTGTAAGTTTCATCCCTGCCATCCTTCTAAACTCCATTGAATACAGACCAAGTCCTTAAACATTTCACATATGTTAAACTTTTCATTCCTGGGACCATTCACATGAACCTCCTCTGAACATGCTCCAAGGCCTGTAATCCTTCCTGAGATATGGGGCCCAAAACTGCGCACAATACTCCAAATGTGCGCCCACCAGCGCTTTATGTAGTCTCAGAAGTACATCCCTTTTTTTTATTCAAGTCCTCTCAAAATAAATGCCATCGTTGCATTTGTCTTCCTAACTACTGACTCAACCTGAAAGTTTACCCTGAGAGAATCCTGGACTAGAACTCTCAAGTCTCTTTGCACTTCAGACTTCTGAATTTTCTCCCCATTTAGAAAATAGTCCATGTCTCTATTCTTCACACGAAAGTGCATGACCTCAAGCTTTCCCATGTTGTACTCCATCTGATACTTCTTTGCCCGCTCTCCTAACCTGTCCAAATCCTTCTGCAGCCTCCCCACCTCCTCAATAATAGTTTCAAATGCTTGTGATTACGTGGACCCTTAATCAACCATTAAACTCTTGGTTCCATAGGTGTCAGATCAGAATAACTTTACTGCAATCATTCAGCTTCTCTGCCTTTCCTTTATCCCTGGTCAGACATTCTCCTAGCTCTGCCTGAAATGAACCCAAAAACAAACAAAAACAGAAATTGCTGGAGAAACTCAGTAGACTTGGCAGCATCTTTGGAGAGAGAAACAAAGTTAACGCTTTGACTCCAGTGATTCTTTTGCACAGTCTTCATTCTGAAGAAGAGTCTCTGGACCTGAAATGTTAACTCTGCTTTCTCTCTTCGCAGATGCTGCCAGGCCTGCTGAGTTTCTCCAGCTATTTCTATTCTTTCTAGTTTCAGATCTCCAACAGCTGCAGTTCATTGCTTTATTTTAGAATAACGAACCCATGTATTAATTTCATAAAGAGTTATTTCTGAATGCGTAAAGACAAATAATAAATTCCACTGATACGGTGAACCTTTCAATGACATAACATGCGCCAAGATACAAGAGTGTTATCAAGAAAGATTCAGTGAAGCAAATAATCAAAAATGCAGAAAAAGAGGTGGAGCTTAAGAAGTGTCTCAAAAGAAGAAAGGGCTATAGAAAAGTAGAAAGATATAGGCTGGATATTCCAGAGTTCAAGAGCTAGGATGCTGATGCTGAGTCATTGACGGTGGAGAAATTAAAATCCAGAAATCTCAAGAGGTTGGAATTATTGCAGCATTGATATCTCAGAAGGGTGGTTGGAGGCTGTTGCAGACTACAAGGGAGAAGATGGAAGAAAATTTGAGGAATTTGAAAATGAGGGTGAGAATCTAAAAGTTTTGCAGTTGCTTAATTTAGAGCCAATGCATGTCAATGAGCAGCGGAATGTTGAGTGAACGGCATTTTATGAAGTTAAGACACAAGTGAGGTATAGTTATTAAGTTTGCAGATGACACCAAAATTGGAGGTATTGTGGACAGTGAAGAGGGCTACCTCAGATTACAATGGGATCTGGACCAGATGGGTCAATGGGCTGAGAAGTGACAGGTGGAGTTTAATTCAGATAAATGCGAGGTGCTGCATTTTGGGAAAGCAAATCTTAGCGGGATTTATACACTTAATGGTAAGGTCCTAGGGAGTGTTGCTGAACAAAGAGACCGTGGAGTTCATAGCTCCTTGAAAATGGGGTCGCAGGTAGATAGGATAGTGAAGAAGGCATTTGATATGCTTTCCTTTATTGGTCAGAGTATTGAGTACAAGAGTTGGGAGGTCATGTTGCAGCTGTACAGGACATTGGTTAGGCCACTGTTAGAATATTGCGTGCAATTCTGGTCTCCTTCCTATCGGAAAGATGTTGTGAAACTTGAAAGGGTTCAGACAAGATTTACAAAGATGTTGCCAGGGTTGGAGGATTTGAGCTACAGGGAGAGGCTGAACAGGTTGGGGCTGTTTTCCCTGGAGCCTCAGAGGCTGAGGGGTGACCTTAAAGCGGTTTACAAAATCATGAGGGGCATGGATAGGATAAATAGACAAAGTCTTTTTCTCCAGGATGGGGGAGTCCAGAACCAGAGGGCCTAGGTTTAAGGTGAGAGGGGAAAGATTTAAAAGGGACACCAGGGGTAACGTTTTCACACAGAGGGAGGTGCGTGTATGGAATGAGCTGCCAGAGGAAGTGGTGGAGGCTGGTACAATTACAACATTTCAAAGGCACCTGGATGAATAGGAATATATGAATAGGAAGGGTTTGGAGGGATATGGGCCAGGTGCTGGCAGGTGGGACTAGGTTGGGTTGGGGATATTTGGTCGGCACGGACAGGTTGAACCAAAGGTCTGTTTCCATGCTGTAAATCTCTATGACTCTATGCCAGAGTTTTAGATAACCTCAATATCTATAGGAGAATGGACATCAACACAGACCAAATGTGGGAGGCCAGCCTGGAGAGTGTTGGAAAACAATCAGGAAGAAAGAAAGCACAATGACTATTGTTGACAAAGGATACATTTTGTTGAAGTTCTTTCTGTTGCACTTATCAAGACATTTAACAAAAAGAAGCAAAGTTGAAGGAAAGTAACATTTATATTGTATTAAAAAGAGAATGCTGTTGTTTGCCAAGCGTACCTTCATTGGAAGAGGTGCTGCCACTCATTCAAAGAGAATGCACCAGTTGGATGATGATTGACAGTTAACTGCAACGCTTTGCTTAAATCAGGCAAGTTGATCTGAGAAATAACCTGGAGAATAGCTGTCACTACCTGTGTATTAAGCTGAAGCAGGTGCATGTTTTTTTTTCATCTGCAAAGGACATAGCCCTGTGTATTACTACCCATTACTTCCAGCACACACAAGTGCATGTCTGACTAACAATTTTACATTGGTAATTCTCAACTCCATTCACTTACGAAACAAAGAAAGGCTTCCATTTATACACCACCTTTCAGAACATCTCAAAGCTTTTTGAAGCTAAGGAAGTAAATTTCAAATGTAGTCCCTGTTGTGATTAGGCAAGAAGCAGCCAGACTACCAACAGCAAACTCTCACCGAGAATCACCGAGAAAATGACCAGATAACCTATTGCTGTGATGTGGGATGAGGGTTAAATATGGCCTGGTCACTACAGCTGACTCTCCTGCTCTTCTCCAGTGTTGTGGGATCGGTCAAATATCTCAGCTGGAGGACAGTCACATTGATGAGGGTTTCAGCAGCAGATCAGCTGAGATTGTGGAGCTGGTGGAAATGGGCAGCCTCCCCAATGTTGCAGATTGGCTGTTGAATGCTCCTCTCTGGGTCAACTATACATGGTTCAGCCTCCAACAGTTGCCTCAGGGAGGGGAGGCTACTGGTTACAGAGCAGAGTTGGTGGTGGGGACTGAACACGATAGCATCACCTTCCCAATATTTAATAAATAAACAGATATTGCATGATGACCTTTCCTTCTCACTGCAGAAACCTGAATGAGGCTAGCTGGTAGGGTGAGTTGTTCAGCCTCATGCTCACCCAACTCTGAAAGGGAATTATCTAAAGTTCCGTTTAGCCACCTGAACTACAATAGCGTTGGAGACTCTTTCAAATTTCATTACTACCTAAATGGAGTCAAGTTAGGTAAAGGGACAGTACAACGAGATCTAGGTGTTCTTGTACATCAGTCAATGAAAGCAAGCATGCAGGTACAGCAGGTAGTGAAGAAGGCTAATAGCATGCTGGCCTTCATAACAAGAGGAATTGAGTATAGAAGCAAAGAGGTCCTTCTGCAGCTGTACAGGGCCCTGGTGAGACCACACCTGGAATATTGTGTGCAGTTTTGGTCTCCAAATTTGAGGAAAGACATTCTGGCTATTGAGGGAATGCAGCATAGGTTCACGAGGTCAATTCCCGGAATAGCAGGACTATCTTACGCTGAAAGATTGGAGCGACTGGGCTTGAGTTTAGAAGGCTGAGAGGGGATCTGATTGAGACGTAAAAGATTATGAATGGATTGGACACTCTGGAGGCAGGAAGCATGTTTCTGCTGATGGGTGAGTCCCGAACCAGAGGACACAGTTTAAAAATAAGGGTAGGCCACTTAGAACAGATTTGAGGAGAAACTTCTTCACCCAGAGAGTGGTGGCTGTGTGGAATGCTCTGCCCCAGAGGGCAGTGGAGGCCCAGTCTCTGGATTCATTTAAGAAAGAGTTGGATAGAGCTCTTAAGGATAGTGGAATCAAGGGTTATGGGGATAAGGCAGGAACAGGATACTGATTGAGGATGATCAGCCATGATCATAATGAATGGTGGTGCTGGGCTCGAAGGGCAGAATGGCCTACTCCTGCGTCTGTTGTCTATTGATAATGGGCCGAGGAAGCACCTTGGGGTGTTGTGCTGCATTCAAGGCAATACTCAAGTACAAATTGTTGCTGCTTTATCTCCAAATCACCTTTCATGAAGATTAATTATCAAGTATTTAAGAAGCACATCCTTTTCTTAATGTTTGAAAGTACAAGGTTCAACATTTTTCTGATGTGGACGGTGCTGGTGTTGGACTGACATGGACAAAGTCAGAAGTCACACAACACCAGGTTATAGTCCAACAGGCAAAAGTGAGGACTTGCAGATGCTGGAAACCAGAGTCTAGATTAGTGTGATGCTGGAAAAGCACAGCAGGTCAGGCCGCATTTGAGGAGCAAGAAAATCGACATTTCGGGGCAAAAGCCCTTCATCCAACAGGTTTATTTGAAATCACAATCTTTCACAGCACTTCCAAATAAACCTGTTGGAGTGGTGTTTTCTAACTTCCAACATTTTTCTTGAATGGGTAAAACTTCATGGAAATAAAGATGTAGTTCAGTGGCAGCTGACAATAATATCGAACCTGAATATTTGTTATCATACTTTCTAATAGCTGGGAACACACTGTCAAAACTTTCTTTTAACAATTAAGTTTAAGCGAACTCTGCATTAAAACCTGTGGAATAAATTGCAATGTGCCCTTTTGAATGCTACTGTCGCATGGATCACAGAGGCACAGCACTGAGTAAACACATCCAGCCTGGAGTCAGGGGTTAAAGGAAGCCAGAGACTGATTATATTGCTTTGTTTAAGGGCGGAGGGTCAATTCACTGATAAGTCACTGCAAAGTAAGTGATGCCTTCAAATCTTGCTGCAGGCATGTTTAAAATAAATATACCAGTCGTTTCTATGATTAGTGGAAATAATTGTGGGCATTCACAATCAATTAGCTATAAGTCCTGATCAATTATTCTTCAAAAAGCCTCTCTAATTGTTTCCATACCTAGTTTGGGCTTTTTTTTAAGTCGTAAAAGGAATTGTACAAAATGTTGAGTACTTCTGGTGTAATTAATGAAATTTTGTTGTCTAAATCTTCATATGCTCTGGGATCATAAACAGCAGCTCAATTCTCATTCTAATAGACTCCTGGTGATGATATTGTTTTGTACCTTTGGTATCTTTCTCTCTCTTTTGGACTTAACCCTTTATGTTGACTTGATTGTGCAGCATCAGGGCTGAAGGGTAACAAGGTGGAATATTTCACAAGCCAAGCAGTTTATTTTAATTCATTCATGGGATGAGGGTATCATTGGCTCCGCCAGCATTTATAACCCATCACTAATTGCCCAGAGGGCAGTTAAGAGTCAACCACATTGCTGTGGGTCTGGAGTCACATATAGGCCAGAGCAGGTAAGAATGGAATTTTCTTTTCCTAAAGAGCATTAGTGAATCAGATGGGTTTTTCTCAACATTCGGCAATGGATTCATGGTCATCCTTAGATCCTTTAATTCAAAGTTCATCATCTGCCGTGGTGGGATTGGAACCTAGGTCAACAGAGTGTTACCCAGGGTCAACAGTCCAGCAACAATAACACCAGCCCATCGCCTCCCCCTAAAACCAAACAGAAATTCCGAACCCTGTTTCCAAGATTGTGCAGGCCTCTTAAGTTTGTGGATCTTAACCTGACGTGTTCCTACTCCCGGCCAAGACTTAGGCAGATGACTGGTTAAGGAAGTTTAAACACTCACTTAGACCCCATCCACAACAAGCAATGGTTACCTAAAGCAGGTTATATCCTCCTGATTAAAATGGTGCTGGAAAAGCACAGTAGGTCAGTCAGCATCCAGGAACAGGAAAATCAACGTTTCAGGCAAAAGCCCTTCCTCAGCCCCTTATTCCTGATGAAGGGCTTTTGCCCGAAACGTCGATTTTCCTGCTCATCGGATGCTGCCTGAACTGCTGTGCTTTTCCAGCACCACTCTAATCTTGACTCTAATCTCCAGCGTCTGGAGTACCCACTTCCACCTATATCCTCCTGATTTATACCTCCGTTTCACTTTGCAGTTTTATCCAGGGCGTGGCTGTGGAAACCTCTACAGCTTCCCCTGACTGAGGCTAAAACACATCCAAAGCAAACTGAGACAATATTTGGATCGCTGTGTTATGGTGGACAGTCCAGCTGCTCACTGCCCAGGACCAGGCAGCTGACTGTACCCCATGACCAACCATATTGACAGTGTGTGTGATGACATCACAAGCTCACAGAGCTGTCATTGTGCAGAAAGAGGCCATTCCGCCCATCGTGCCTGAACTATCTCTTCAAATGAGTGTCATTATCGAAAATAAAACAAAGAACTGCAGATGCTAGAGAAGCAAAGACAGGAATTGCTGGAGAAACACAGTAGAGCTGGCAGCATTTGTGAGAGAGAAACAGAGTTAACGTTTCAAATCCATTGACTCTTTGTTAGAGCTGATTGCTCACTGGAATTGAAACTTTAACTCTATTTCTATCTCCCCACAGAAGCCATCAGACCTGCTGAGTTTCTCCAAGAAATTCTGTCTATGTTTGAGCATCATTACCCCGTGTCAATCTCCTGTCTTTTCTCATATCCCTGTAGACTATTTCTCTCCAAAAAATCATCCCAATGCTGTCTTGAGAACCTCACTAGAATGCTGACTCCACCACATTTCCAGGCAGTACACTCTATTCCCCAACTACTCACTGACTGAAAAGGCTTTTTCTTCATTTCATTATTTCTCCTTTAGGCATCTGGATGGGTATAGGAATAGGGAGGTTTGGAGGGATATGGGCCGGGTGCTGGCAGGTGGGACTAGATTGGGTTGGGATATCTGGTCGGCACGGACGGGTTGGACTGAAGGGTCTGTTTCCGTGCTGTACATCTCTACAACTCTATGACATCATTTTAAATCAATGCCATCTAGTTTGTCACCCCCTCACAAGTGGGGACAACTTCTCCCTATCTCTTCTGTACAACCTGCTCATGACTTTAAAAACCTCTATCAACTTTCCTCTCAGTTTTCATCCCTCCAATGAGAACAGTCCCAACTTCTTCAATCCATCCTCATCACTGAAGGGGACCATTCCTGTAACTTGATTCTGCATTCTCTCCAACGCATTCACATCTTTCCTATAATGAACTGGAACTGTACACGGGAGTCTAGCTGACGCTCTGGAGACCCTGCTGGTCAGCCCCTGGCTTTTCTTGGCTGCTGCAGGAAGAAAGAAAGTCACTACATCTGGCCCTTCATGCTTCCCCATCCTCAACACAAACCCCTCCCTTCCCCAACACCCTCCTGAAAGCCCCACCCCGCCATAAACCTGGGAGACTATTGTACGTTCAAAGAGGGCATTGGATCTTCACTGGCTGGCAACTGCTGGTCTGCTTCTTTGCCTCGGTTTGAGGTAAGTATTAAACCCATGACCCCCATCTAACTGAGGTCAAAGTTAACAACTCCATGGTCTTTCCGTGCCTTCACCAGGAGGAGCAAGATTAATTTGGTGGAATGGCGCTTGCTCAGAAGGGGCAGCACGGTGGCTCAGTAGTCAGCACTGCTGCCTCACGGTGCCAGGGACCCAGGTTCAATTCCACCCTCAAGTGACTATTTGTGTGGAATTTGTGCATTCTCCCTGTGTCCCTGTGGGTTTCATCCCACAGTCCAAATATTATGCAGGTTAGATGGATTGGCCATGATAAATTACCCACGGTGTGCAGGCTTAGCTAAATTCGCAAAGGGAAATTCAGGTTATAGGTGTGGGATGCTCTTTGGAGGGTGGATTGGACTCAATAGGCCAGATGGCTTGCTCCTACCTTGTAGGGATCTGAAGAAGCCATGGAGTTAAAATTCCTTCTTGGTTCAGTTTTCTATATATTCGTAATTTAATGATAATAACTATTTTGGAACATCAGATTTATTGTGTTCAAACCGCAGCCGAACACCAGTAACATGAACATAAAAACCTGCAGAAGAAGGGTCACTGGACCCGAAACATCAACTCTGCTTTCACTCCCCACAAATGCTGCCTGAGCTGCTGAGATTCTGCAACGATTTCTGATGTTGTGAGGGCAGTTCCACAGGAGATGAGCAAACTGAGAAAATCGTTAAATTATGACGTAAAAACACAGCTCAATGTCCACGCCTGTTCTCGCACACTCGATGAGCAAAGTTTGAAATGGCCTTTTACTGTTCTGATTTATTGAAGGGAGGCTGGTACTTTGTGCTCATCCCTAACTAGTGGATGGGGTCACTTGTCTTTTGTAAAATCCTTCTTGATGCAACCAAACTTCAATGAGTGAGGGAGTCCCAGGATTTTGAGACAGTGACAAGAAAGTATCAGCGATATGTTTTCCAGATTGTAGTGATATTCAACTAAGTCATAGAGTGGGTACAGAACAAAAGGACATTGGCTCCATGTTGGAACTTTATGGAGTGTTTGGGAGTAGCAATGTTTGCAAATGCCTGTTGCTGTTGTCCTTCAGAGGGAGAGATTGCTGGGACAATTTCTTTTATCATTCATACATGAAACGTAGGTATCACTGCATGGGCCAGCATTGATTACCCATCCTGAATTGTCTAGACAGCAGACAGGAGTCAACCACAGGAGACCAAACCAGGTAAGATGGCTAATTTCCTTCCCTTAATGGCATTAGTGAACCAGATGGACTTTAGCGGACAAGGAGCAATAGTTTCATCATCATCATTAAACACTTAATTTCAGATTATTATTGAATTTTAATTCCACCATCTGCCATGGTCTCCAGAACATTACCTGGGTCTTTGGATTAATAGTCAATAATGCTACCAATCCATTGCCTATCTTATCTGGATGAACACAAGGTAATAAATGACCTCAAAATGATTTATTGTAATGTAAAAAGTTATCGCTTAAAAATCCAAGTGGTTCTTGGTTATATAATAGAATCTTAGACAGTTCAAATACTTAATTATTCTAAGGCAAAATGGATTGCAAGGAAGATTAATTGACATTTTATCAATTATCAGGATCAGTGGTAAACGTACAGTAGATTTGGTGTTCCAGATGAGGACCAATGGAACAAAAGCCACCTTCATGGATCTAACATATGCTGTCCAAATATTTGACACTTCAGTCAAATATGCCAGCTCCTAAATACTTCATTAAAGAAGAGGCATACTTAATGTCAGAGTGGTGAAATAATGTCAGAGTGGTGAAATAATGTCAGAGTGATGGAATAATGTCAGAGTGGTGGAATAATGTCAGAGTGGTGGAATCTGATTTCATGATTAAAGTAGCATTTTCCTATACTTTAATTCTTTAACTAGCAGACCACCACATCATCATGAAACATGATTTTGGAAGCATCAAACTTTTAAAATTTTTGGAACGCCGCATTACAAGATACTCAAAGATTTATCAGTGTCTACTTTAAATACACTCAAGAACTGAGTCTCCACAGTCCTTTGAGGTAGAGAATTCCAAAGATTCACAACCCCACACATAACTATCCTTCTCCTCATCTCTGTCCTCAATAGCACCCCACTTATTTTTAAACTGTGCTTCTGGTTCTAGACTGCACCATTGGAAACATCTTACCTGCATCTACTCTGTCTATCCCTTTAAGTATTTTGTAGGTTTCAATGAAATCACCTCTCATTTTTCAAAATGTTACAAAATGCACTTTGCCCAATCTCACTTCATGAGACGGTGCATAGACCATACAGCATAGGAGCAGAAATGGGGCCTTCACCCCATCAGGTCGGCTCTACTATTCAATGAGATCTGATCCCTTGTCCCTTGTCCCCACAATGTCCCTTTTCCCCACAAGGTACCTTTTCCCCATTACCCTTCATTTCCTAACTTATTCAAAACCTGTCTATCTCACTCTCGAATAACTGAATGGCCCATCGAACAGCCCTGGGCAGTAAGGAACTCCACAGACTAAGTGTACTTTGAGCGAAGAAATTCCTCCTCATCTCCATCTTAAATGGGTGACTCCTTACTCAGAGATGAAGCCCTCTGGTCCCACACAAGGGGAGACAGCCCTTCCATATCTATCTTATCAAGTCCCGAGAATCTTGTATGTTTCAATAAAGTTGCCTCTTATTCTTCTATATTCCAACAAGGAGACAGTGAGGTCTGTAGATGCTGGAGATCAGAGTTGACAGCATGTTGTTGGAAAAGCACAGCAGGTCAGGCAGCATCCGAGGAGCAGGAAAATCAATGTTTCTGCCCATAGCCCTTCATCAGGACCTGCTGCGCTTTTCCAGCAACACGCTCTCAACTATATTCCAACAAGCACAGAGCAAATTTATTCAACCATTTCTCATAAGATATTTCCCACCCATATCTGGGATCTGCTGAATGAACCTTCTCTGGACTACCTCCAATGCCAGTGTATCTTTCCTAAGATGAAGGGCATAGACTGTTCACTGTATTCCAGCTGTGAGTCTGACTAGTGCCTTGTGTGGTTTTAATGAAACCTCCCACTCCTTTTGAGATAAAGGCTAACATTTCATTGATCTTCTCTATTATCTATAGATCTCTGACGTTCATTCACCACCCAGGGCTCCCTCTTTGGAAATCATACCTTTTCAGAGATAAGGAGAACAAAACTGTGCAACATTCCCCAGGTGTGTAGATTAGAGTGGTGCTGGAAAAGCATAGCAGGTCAGACACCATCCGAGGAACAGGAAAATCGACGTTTCAGGAATGATGAAGGACTTTTGCCCGAAATGTCGATTTTCCTGCTCCTCGGATGCTGCCTGACCTGCTGTGCTTTTCCAGCACCACTTTAATCTAGATTCTGATTTCCAATATCTGCAGTCCTCACTTTTACCTGGTTGATTCCCCAGGTGTGGTCTAACCAAACTCCTATACCATAGAAACAAGACTTCACTGCTCCTGTACTCAAATCCTCTTACAGCAAAGGCTAACATTTCATTCATGTTACTCACAAATTATTGATCTAGTCGACATTTCACTTTAAAACTGCTGAAGAAATATTCTTTAAAATTATCAGGTCTTTTGATGAAAATATCACCTATCGAAGCTAGATTATAATCATCTTATTAAAGAAGTCACAAGGTCCATTTAGAACTTTTTGTGAAACCTATCCACCGTCTTAAAACAATAAGCAGTTTCCTCCAGACGATATGACAACCACAAGTGGAGACTTGTTCAAATAAAGCTGGAAAATAGCATCCCATTTAATTAACATCTATTTAAGTGACTCTGTATCAATAAATCTGCTCCCATAAACAGAAACAGCTGGAGCAGAGATTTGCAGGGGAAATGTAATCATTATTCCACACATGGGTCTCTTGCATGAAAATCAGAGTTCTCGGATAATTGGTGAAAGTGGTTGAAGTATAAAAATGTTTGTATACTGCACCTACAGAGCTTCTTTCTTTTTGTGGGGATCAAATGGACAGCACGGTGGCACAGTGGTTAGCACTGCTGCCTCACACTGCTAGAGACACGGGTTCAATTCCAACCTCAGGCAACTGTCTGTGTGGAGCTTGCACATTCTCTCTGTGTGGGTTTGCTTCGGTTTCCTCCCACCTTCCAAAAATGTGCAGGTTAAGTGAATTGGCCATGCTAAACTGCCTGTAGGGGAGTGGGTCTGGGTGGGTTGCTCTTCAGAGAGTCGGTGTGGACTTGTTGGGCTGAAGGGCCTGTTTCCACACTGTAAGTAATCAAATATTGTTCCAACAAAACCTCCTTTTTGCTTTTATACAATCAAAGGACAGGAAAGTCACAGTGCAATTCATATTGCATCAAACAAATTGGCCCTGCTAAACTGCCTGTAGGGGGGTGGGTCTGGGTGGGTTGCTCTTCAGAGGGTCGGTGTGGACTTGTTGGGCTGAAGGGCCTGTTTCCACACTGTAAGTAATCAAATGTTGTTCCAACAAAACCTCCTTTTTGCTTTTATACAATCAAAGGACAGGAAAGTCACAGTGCAACTCATATTGCATCAAACACGCCTGCGAGTTACCAAGATTTGGGCAGATTCTCAGATTTTCGTAGTGTGTAGGTTAATTGTCAGGACTGAAATACATCTCAGCAACAAAATTGATAAGTACACTAAAGTATGCCTTGCTCCAGCTAGGGTTACATTGATGGATAGACTCTATGGCCCCAAGAGGGTTTGATGCAACCCTCTTCAAACTCAACTTCACCTCCCCAGCAGAATTGTGATCAATGCTGTCCATTTGATTCCCACAAAAGGAAAGAAGCCTTGAATTTGGGTTGCTCTGGATACACCTTACAGCCAATAAAGTGCCTTTCAAGTGTGGTCCTGGTGTGATAAAACAGTACAAAAGGAGACTATTCAGCCCAGAGCCTCTGATAGCTCTTGGGAAGAATAATCCTTGCAACGTGTCTCCACTCAGCACTTTCCTGCTTACTCTCGAAGGAGACTGTGAAGGGTGTATTTTCACCACCCTCTCAGGTGGGGGGGGTTCCAGATCCACTGGCACATCAAAATATTTGCAAGTTTTAAGGTGCAGCATAACATTGCAATGCAGCCCCATTTCTCTTACACCCAAACCCTTTCGTTGTAAAGTAAGAGCTGTTTATGTCACAGGGTAAGAGTTCACAGGGAGAGAAGCTGATAGCTGATGGTGATGTCTTTGCTAACTTGGCCTCTTCACACATGTTTCAGTGAACTTTGTCACGTCTGTGACACCATTTATGACTGTAGCACGTGTTAGCCTCTGGACTAATTCACCATGGGTGGCACGGTGGCACAGTAGTTAGCACTGCTGCCTCACAGCACCAGAGACCCGGGTTCCACTCCAGCCTCAGGTGACTGACTGTGTGGAGTTTGCACATTCTCCCCGTGTCTGCGTGGGTTTCCTCCGGGTGGTCTGGTTTCCTCCCACAGTCCAAAGATGTGCAGGTCAGGTGAATTGGCCATGCTAAACTGCCCGTAGTGTTAGGTGAAGGGGTAAATGTAGAGGAATGGCTCTGGGTGGGTTGCGCTTCGGCGGGTCGGTGTGGACTTGTTGAGCCGAAGGGCCTGTTTCCACACTGTAAGTAATCTAAAAACAAAACTTTTAGTGTTGATTAGAGTACAGGACAGACATGTGAAAATGAGGGATAGAAATGGCAAGATACGGGAAACTTGGATGACAGGGGAAATTCTTTAAGGAAATGACAGCATTGATTGATGAGGGAAGGGCTGTAGATGTCATGTACATGGACTTCAGTAAGACATTTGATAAGGTTCCTCTTGGTAGGCTGATGGAGAAAGTGAAGTCGT
The DNA here is from genome assembly GCF_004010195.1 of Chiloscyllium plagiosum. NCBI lineage: Eukaryota > Metazoa > Chordata > Chondrichthyes > Orectolobiformes > Hemiscylliidae > Chiloscyllium > Chiloscyllium plagiosum. The sequence goes on from NC_057725.1 coordinate 3,618,694, forward strand.
GTGGAGATCAGGGTGTACAAGCTAGATGGGTAAAGAATTGGCTGAGCAACAGAAGACAGAGAATAGTAGTGGAAGGGAGTTTCTCAAAATGGAGACCTGTGACCAGTGATGTTCCTCAGGGATTTGTGCTGGGATTGCTGTAGTTTGTGATATACTTAAATGATGTGGAGGAAGGTATAGGTGGTCTGATTAGCACGTTTGCAAATGACACTAAGATTGGTGGATTGGCAGGTAGTGAAGGGGACTGTCAGAGAATGCAGCAGAATTTAGATAGATTGGAGAGTTAGGCAGAGAGATGGCAGGTGGAGTTCAATCTGGGCAAATGCGAGATTGGAATTTGCATTTTGGAAGATCCAATTCAAGAGTGAACTATACGGTAATTAGAAATGCTCTGGGGAAAACTGATGTACAGAGAGATCTGGATGTTTAGGTCCATTGTACCCTGAAGATGGCAACCCAAGTCAATAGAGTGGTCAAGAAGGCATACATCATGCTTTCCTTCATCGGATAGGGTATAGAGTACAAGAGTTGGCAGGTCATGTTATAGTTGTATGGGACTTTGGTTCAGCCACATTTAGAATACTGCGGACAGTTCTGGTTGCCACATTACCAAAAGGATGTGGATGCTTTGGAGAGGGTGCACAGGAGGTTCGCCAGGACTTTGCCTGGTCTGGAGGGTGCTAGCTATGAGAAGACATTGAGGAGATTAGGATTATTTTCATTAGAAATTCGGAGGTTAAGGGGGAACCTAATTAAGGTCAACAAAATCATGAGAGGTATAGACAGGATGGATAGCAAGAAGCTTTTTCCCAAAATGAGAGACTCAACTACTAGGGGTCATGAGTTCAAAGTGAGAGGGGAAAGGTTCAGGGGAGATATGTGTGGAAAGTTCTTCATGCAGAGGGTGGTGGGTGCCTGGAATGCGTTGCCACTGGAGATGGTAGAGGTGGGCATGATAGCGTCATTTAAGATGTATCTAGACAGATACATGAATGGGCAGGGAGCAGAGGGATACGGGTCCTTAGAAAATAGGCAACAGGTTTAGATAGAGGATCTGGATCAGCGCAGGCTTGGAGGGCTGAAGGGCCTGTTCCTGTGCTGTAATTATCTTTGTTCTTTGTTCTTTATTTAACCAACTCTGCAGGCTTGAGGCACTCATCCCATTAGACGATTAAGTGAAACCCCACCTCACACATGCCCCGTTGAGTCCTATCATGTGGTGGCTGATTAACCTTGTTGTCTGATTATTCTTGAAATATTATGTTGTTTTTTTCACTCGTTTCCTTTCTGTTTCGATGAAGCACTAAGTTGTCCTCAGGGAGGTTGCCAACGAAGCAGATCTACTGCCAAACCAGACACATCAAAATGACCACATGAGAAAACTCATGAAGGGTTTATGCCAGAAATGTCGATTCTCCTGCTCCTCAGACGCTGCCTGATCTGTTGTGTTTTTCTAGCACTGCACTCTCACATGAAGAAACCTTCATCCATTTGCTGTCTGAGTATGAGTAGTATGTAGGTCAAATGCATGATGTGGGAAATGGCAAATATCCCGTCCAATTCTGTAACACTGGAATCTGTGACTAGGAATCCTCCAACCACAAGAGATGAACTCAGATTTCTCCAGTTTCCTCATTTCCCCTCCCCCCACCTTGTCTCAGTCCCAACCCTCGAACTCAGCACCACCTTCCTAACCTGCAAACTTCTTCCTGACCTCTCCGCCCCCACCCCCACTCCGGCCTATCACCCTCACCTTAACCTCCTTCCACCTATCGCATTTCCAATGCCCCTCCCCCAAGTCCCTCCTCCCTACCTTTTATCTTAGCCTGCTTGGCACACTCTCCTCATTCCTGAAACGTCGATTCTCCTGCTCCTTGGATGCTGCCTGATCTGCTGCGCTTTTCCAGTAACACATTTTCAATCTGTGACTGAACTCAGCAATCAATTTATAAAGAACACAGAACCATCCACACAGGCTGCATTTTTATAACACTTTCTCAGGACAGCCGAATGAGCTTGATAGACAAAGAAGTATTGTTGAAGTTCGGTTATTGTTATCTAAACAAAGCAGAGTTTGCATGTATCCAGCTCCCAAACAACACAAGGTGATAATGGCCCTAATAATCTGTTTCAGAGATGCTGGAGCTCAAAGTTAGCCAGGTCACTGAGGAGGGTACTGCATACCAGATGCACTAACTGCAATGTCTTGCTCACTTACAACCCGGGATGGGGGCGTAGTGCCAAAACTGGGAGAACTGTCTCACAGACGTTGTCAGAAGAATCATCTAGACTCAAAACATTAACTTGCTCACTCCCCATGGAGCTGCCTGACCTGCTGTGATCTCCAGTGTTTGTAGTTTGCTTCACTATCACCATCCCCGACGATATCCTGCCCAACTGATCAGTGTGGATGAAGTGTGACAATAGAAAAAGCACTGCAGCTCAGATAGTATCTGAGATGCAAGAGAGTTGATATTCTGGGCTGAACCCGTCACCAGGTCCTGGCCTGTTGTGCTTTTATCAGCGCCTCACTTTATCAACTCTGATTTCTCCAGCATCTGCAGTCCTCACTATCTCCTCGTTGCTGCCCCACAGTCCAGACAGGCTCAACAGAGGTGATGAGACTGTGGTATCCAGTCAAGCGGGAATGACCCTGCAAGTCTTCCACACTGATTCCAGATACCATGAAACTGCAGAAATGATACAGCACAGAAGGGGTTATTCAGCCCATCTTATCCACACCGACCTGGAGATCCCACTGAGGTACAAACTCAGATTGCTGGATTCAGCGTGCACTGAAATGATATTACGCTACACAAGCAAGGTCTTGCTGGTAACCACTCACTGTTCTCCCTCATTTTCCTCCTCATTGAACACCACATGGAGGAACCAATGAGAATAACAACGATGGAGAACAAATTCTGGGTGGGGAAATACAATGTCCATCGCTTAGAGTGACCCCAGCTGGCCAAAGCCTGAAGGGCATCTCTGCAAGACTGGGCCTGTAGCCGGGGTGGTGAAGAAATCAGCTCATCAGTCTAGCTGTCAGAAATGACTTAACCGTGACAGTATTACTGCTGTAACCACAGCTCACTCCAACCTGCACACTGAGGATACCCTCTATACTGTTTGGCACTTCCACTATGTTCACTGAGATGGATGTAGATAGATCAAGAAGTTTAAATCAGGACGTCCATCTAGCTTCATCAACGGCAGCAGAATTGTATTCAATCACAAATTATAACCATCAAACGGTGTGTACCTAACTCTATCATTTCTAACAATCCAGGGGATCAACCCTGGTTCAATGGAGAGTGCAGGAGGGTCAGGCCTGAAGCAGCACCTCTAAACAGGGTATCAACCTGAGTGGACTGGGAGTGGACTCCGCTGGTTAGAGTCTTAATTAGCACATAGGAAAATGGTTGTGGTTGCTGGTGGTCAGTCATCTCAGCTCCAGGACATCTCTGCAGGAGTTCCTCAGGGTAGTGTCCTAGGCCCAACTATCTTCAGCTGCTTCACCATAAGGTCTTCCTTCCATCATAAGGTCAGGAGTGGGGATGTTCACTAATGGTTGCACAATGTTCATCAGCAATGACAATTTGTAAAGAGTCTGAAACATGCTGTACTGTATTCAGCAACAGTTGGACAATATGCAGGCTTGTGCTGACAAGTGCCAAGTAAGATTGGTGCAGTATAAATGTGGGGTGATGACCATCTCCAGCAAGGTGGAATCTAACCATCACTTCTTGATATTCAATGGTATCACCATCACGGAATCCCCCATTTAAATATCAACATTCAGGAAATTAGCAGGGACCAGAAACTGAACTGGGCTCACCATATAAAGACAGCGGCTCTAAGAGCTGGACAGAGGCTAGGAACCTTGCAGCGAGGTATTCTCACTTCCTGATTTCCCAAAGACTGTCCAACATTTACAAGACACATGTCTGGAGCTGCAGACAGCCTGGCATTTCTGTACATAACAGGCCTAATGTCTGGTGCAGAACGGTGTAAACTCTGTTCCTTGGAATGTCCCAAAATTCCATTTACACCTGTTTTATATCAGTAAAGTCCAACTTCCAGCTGGGAGTGCTGAGGATAAATTTGAGTCCAAGGACTGACAAACAACTTACTGTTTGACTGCAGCGACAAAAGAAGGAAAATCCCTTCGGGCCTCCACCATAACATTGTGCTTGAACTCTTAGCTCCATATTACCTGGATTGTCCCCTGGGAACCATTGCAAATGATAGCATCTCAATCAGTTGTGACCAGCCATCTTTTGAAATGCGAGCACCTATTAAAAGCTCCTCGCACAGGCCTGATACAATTAGACTTTCACTCTGTTGACAGCTGCCCTGGGAACTAATACATTCAATCCTTTATTCAAAATACCACGTTAATTATCTCTTTCTCTGAGCCCTTTGCAGATATTCGTCCCTTTGCACTTTTACATCCTTTGGTGCACACTCAAGGGCCCACCATTTCTAACCCTCTCCCCACAACCATAGCCTTCCTCAGGCATCAGTCTGGCTGGGGAGATGGGCAAGTGACCCGAAGGTTCAATTGTACATTAACAGTGTGGTGCTATACCAACAGAACACCAGGGAGAAAGAGAAAGCTGTTTATTTTGTGTACCTTTGGTGTCGTCACTTCAAGATGTTCTGCCAGCTAGTGTTTCATAATCTTTGAGTGTTATTATATTCAATCCTCATGAAAATGCCACCACATAAGTGCAAAAGTAACACCACTGCTCTGTACCATACATACTAGTGCGACTTAGAAAGCTTCATGGGTCGAATTCACATCACATTCACATCTCCTTCTGCTTAGAGAAACCACTAGGACAAAGGATCATTAACAGGAGGAAATATTTTGGTTTCTAGACTCAGCTCCCTCATGCTGATGTGCTACAAAAGTCTAACAAGGCGTAAATCCAGCATCCAGCCTCTGGCTTCATAGTCTGTGTGGATCGATTGCCCAAGTTGGTATGGGCAGCAGTGTGAGATCCACGAGGTAAAAACAATGACTGCAGATGCTGGAAACCAGATTCTGGAGTGCTACAAAAGTCTAACAAGGCGTAAATCCAGCATCCAGCCTCTGGCTTCATAGTCTGTGTGGATCGATCGCCCAAGTTGGTACAGGCAGCAGTGTGAGATCCACGAGGTAAAAACAATGACTGCAGATGCTGGAAACCAGATTCTGGATTAGTGGTGCTGGAAGAGCACAGCAGTTCAGGCAGCATCCGAGGAGCAGTAAAATCGACGTTTCGGGCAAAAGCCCTTCATCAGGGCTTTTACCCGAAACGTCGATTTTACTGCTCCTCGGATGCTGCCTGAACTGCTGTGCTCTTCCAGCACCACTAATCCAGAATCTGGTTTCCAGCATCTGCAGTCATTGTT
>NC_057725.1:3625258-3642091 GCF_004010195.1 Chiloscyllium plagiosum
TTCTCCTCACCCCCACCCTCCTCTAGCTTATCTCTCCACGCTTCAGGCTCTCTGCCTTTATTCCTGATGAAGGGCTTTTGCCCGAAACGTCAATTTCGCTCATCCTTGGATGCTGCCTGAACTGCTGTGCTCTTCCAGCACTACTAATCCAGAAGTGTGAGATCCACTCCATTTAGGAAATCAGTAGGAGATTAGATTAGATTAGATTAGATTACTTTACAGTGTGGAAACAGGCCCTTCGGCCCAACAAGTCCACACCGACCCGCCAAAGCGTAACCCACCCAGACCCATTCCCCTACATTTACCCCTGCACCTAACACTACGGGCAATTTAGCATGGCCAATTCACCTGACCTCATTGAGATTCATGAGATTCTAACAGGGATTGGCAGAGGAGACACAGAGAGGATGTTTGTTCTTGTGGAACAATCAGGAAGGTGAGATCATAGCTTTAGGATAAGGGCGTGCAGGTTTAAAACAGAGATTGGGAGGAATTACTTCTCTCAAAAGCTCATGAAGCCGTGGAATTCATTCCCCCAGAGTGTGGTGTATGCTGGGATGGTGAGTAAATGTAATGTGGAGATAGACAGATTTTTAATTAGTAACAGATTGAAGGGTTATAGTTACAGCAGAAAAGAGGAGTTGAGGCCAAGATGACGTCAGCCATGATCATATTGAAAGGTGGGCCAGGCTCAAGGGGCTGAATGGCCTACTCCTGCTCTAGTTCTTCTGTCCCTATGCAAGTGTTTAACTCATGGTCAGGAAGCATGGCGAGGGGACAGGTTGTGTTGCTGCTCTATATCTAATGCTGGCTCCTATCCATTCTGCCATGTTACCCTCTCAGGAACACTCCCACATGAACCTGTGCTTTCAACACATGAGATCCACTCCACACTTTGATTTAAAAACATCAGCAAGGCATCGTCAGGCCCGTTCTGTTTGAATTACTTTTTCATTTGCAAAGTGAATAGAAGTACTGTGTACTGCGATGTTGGAGCACTCTGTAAGTGTATTACCAACAGAGTTCCTCGACGTCCACACAATGTGGAGCATTGATGTGGGTGCACTTGATGTTCCTCTTTGTTTTCTATTTTAATTTGTTCATGGGATGTGTCTTTTCATAATTTTTGTTTTGAGGACAGGAGCAAAGAAATCTGTTTGCAGTTGTATTGGACATCAGTACAGCTGCTGCTGTGCTGTTTCAGTGTCCTTACCTAAGGAAGGACATACTGGCAACGAGGCAGTGATTATGACTCCTGGGATGGTGGGACTGTCTGATAATGAGAGATGGAGGAGACCGAGCCTGCATTCTCTGGAGATCAGAAGATTAGATTTGAGCTCATTGAAACTGACACAATTCATAAAGGGATAGATAGGGTAGACCCAGGAAGGATGTTGCCCCTTGGTTATGGCACTAGGACCAGTGACCCATTCCTGAAGAAGGGCTTATGCCTGAAACATCGATTCTCCTTCTTCTTGGATGCTGCCTTACCTGCTGTGCTTTTCCAGCAACACATTTTTAAGCTCTGATCTCCAGCATCTGCAGTCCTCACTTTCTCCCAGTGACCCAGTCTCAGTATAACAGGCAAGCCATTTAGAAATGGTGATTTGTCTACCTCAGTGGGCTGGAGAAGTTCAGGCGTTGAGAATGCCCAATACAGAGCTGATTAGATTTCTGGTTACAAGGAGGGAGGTGGGCAGACCTAGGGAATTCAGTGCAGATATAGATCAATAAGCAGGATCCAGAATGACACAGCAGGTTCAAAGGGCTCAACTATTCCTGATCCCATGTTCTTCCCATCTGACAAAGGGGTTAATGTTCATTTTACAGTAGCTCCACCTACTCTCCTGATGTCATAGGCAGCCTCTAGGTGGAGATACCCAGTTGTACTCCAGCTTTCAGTGGGAGAGATGGATCTGGAGCAGCTCCCTGAAGGCTCTAGGATATAGAATATTCTTTATTTTCATATATCCTCCAGTACAGAAGTACAGTGAAAAGTTTTATAATGGCTGCCTTTTAATGGTACCATCTTAGGTACAAATACCTAGTTACAAATCTTTCAGAGTAAAAAATATAGTGCTGTTACAGAGAATAAAAAATATAGATTAGCATGAAACCGTGAAAAAGTCTAGAATGATGCTCAGTGACGAGAAGTACTTAAGCTCCAGTCCGTCCCCACAGGCCTTAGAGCATGAGGTCATGCTGCCTCAGTGTGTCGGCCTCCACCCAGAACTCCCTCCACATTCGCTCTGCGTTTAGTCGTTATACCTGAACAAATGTAGTTGTACTCATTACTAGCATCCAATAATCTTTTTATAGTCGGAGAATAGAGTCTCTTCTTCAGATACTGTAATGTAGTTTATCCTGTACCACTAATCTCTAGATAAGACAGAGCAAAGGAGATTTGTATCAGCAAAATCCCGCAAGCAACCCTTACCCAGTACTATAGACTGACAGAGGTGGCACATATCACAGGCTACTCAGAGTGAGCATCAAGGAAACCACCACCATGCCCATCATTGGTTGGCTTTGAGAAAGTGGCAATGAGCTCCCTTCCTGAACCATTCAGTTTTTGTGCTGTTCGGCCGCACGGAGTATGCCAGGAGCAATAGTTCGCCAAGTTGGTGCCTACTCAACTGTGTCAGCTCCTCCAACCAAACAACTAAAGTTACATTCCCACCAGTCTCCTGGGGGCAAACTATGGACATTCTAACAAGGTGGTTTTGCAGTGACGGTTGGGTTTGGGGACAGTAATGGGTGACGTATAATAGTCATCTATGGAGATAACACCTCCTTCAGATTGCTTGTATGCAGTATTCTTCTGTAAAGCATCTCAACTTCAGCCTCTCCCCTTAGAAATGCATTTGGAACAGTGATTAGGGCATGGGGGAATTTTAACTGTACAACAGGGGCACGGATAGGATAAATAGACAAAGTCTTTTCCCTGGAGTGAGGGAGTCCAGAACTAGAGGGCATAGGTTTAGGGTGAGAGGGGAAAGATATAAAAGAAACCTTAGGGGCAACTTTTTCATGCAGTGGGTGTTACGTGTATGGAATGAGCTGCCAGAGGATGTGGTGGAGTCTGGTACAATTGCAACATTTAAGAGGCATCTGGATGGGTATATGAATAGGAAGGGTTTGGAGGGATATGGGCCGGGTGCTGGCAGGTGGGGCTAGATTGGGTTGGGATATCTGGTCGGCATGGACGGGTTGGACCGAAGGGTCTGTTTCCATGCTGTACATCTCTATGACTCTACGGCTCTATCTCGATGTGTCTCTGAACCTAAAGTGGACCATAGTGTCCTCCACAACCTGACCTGCTCATGGACATAGCCCTTACACACACCAGGCTCTCAGTGTGAACCATGGGAGGTGGAACAGGAGGAGGAAGAGAAGGAGGAACAAAAAAAAGGAAGAAAAAGGATGACGAAGAAGCAATGAGGCAACCTGAACAGCTTCACCTTCACTCTGAGTCTTCTCAATCTTCACCTACACATCAACATCACTCTACAATTCTCCCCTAACCATCCATCTGCTCCAGAGCATCACAGAGTCCTCTCTGACAAATCCTGGAAAACAAAGGCATCTCAAAAAACAATCTATAATCATTTAATCCAACATCACTTTTGAAGAAGTGTCACTCTGTTTCTCTCTCTCCACTGATGCTGCCATACCTGCTGAGTTTCTCCAGCACTGTCTGCCTTTTGGTTGTATCTGCTTAATTCAGTTTGAGTGAAATAAATAACGGCCTGATCTGATCGAGATGTTAAGATGATTAAATATCTCAATAGACCAGTGGGAGAGAAACATAGAAAATAGAGGCCTGTTCCACCATTCAATATGATCATGATTGCTCATCTAACTCAATATCCTGTTCCTGCTTTCTCCACATGATCCCTTTAGCCTGAAAAATTATATATAACTCTTCCTTGAAAACATTTGATGTTTTGGCCTGAACTACTTTCTGTGGCAGAGAGTTCCACAGGCTCAGCCCCCACCCTCTGGGTGCACAGAGGGAAACATTTTGCTCTGATGGGAGTGTGGGGGTTGATGACACGGGTGGGCAGGGGCTCAATCTTAGAAACAGAGTTAGTGCAGGGGTGATAGCTCAAAACAAAGTCACTGAAATCTCATTTCCCAAAAAAGCTGTTGAGGCAAAAGGAGATCCATTGAAAATTTCGAAACTGATATCCTCAGGTAGCACGCTATGTGACAAAGATTCAGAATAACCTGGTTATAGTTAAATGATAAAACAGACTCGAGGGCTGAACAGCCTGTTGCCAACCCTTTTTTTTTAATTCATTATGCAGTAAGGACATCTCTGTCTAAGCCATTTTTTTGCCCATCCCTAATTGCCCAAAAGGCAGTTAAGAGTCAACCACTGTGCTATGGATCTGAAGTCGCATGTAGGCCAGACCAAGTAAGGATGGCAGATTTCCTTCCCTAAATGGCATTAGTGAACCAGGTGGGTTTTTCCAATAATCAACAGTGGAATCATAGTCATTGTTAGACCTTTCATTCCAGATTCTTTCTTGAATTCAAATTCCACCATCTGCCACGGTGAACTCCAGTCACCAGGACATTAGCTAAATCTCTGGATTAATAGTCTAGCGATAATACCACTAGGCCATTGCCTCCCCCTGCCTCCCTCTCAAAGTCTGTCCATAAAACTGAAGTCCCTCACCCTTGATGCCCTTGAACACTGCTTCTCACCAAGACACCATTGAATGTTGCATGAGCCTTCTGTGAGTGTGACAGGGACAGTGAAGATTTGGTGGCATGGAGGGAGTCAGGGGGCCTGTCTGCGAGAGAGGGAGTTTTGCTTTTTATAATTCATTCATGGGATGAGGGGTTTGCTGGTTTGGCCAGCCTTTATTCCCCAGAGGGCAGATAAGGGTCAACGACATCGCTGTGGGTCTGGAGACACATGTCGGCCAGAAAAGGTAAGGATGGCAGTTTCCTTCCCTAAAGGACATTAATGATCCAGATGGGGTTTTCCCCCAACAATCGTTAATCATTAGACTCTTAATTCCAGAATTGTACTGAATTTAAATTCAACTATCTGCTGTGGTGGCATTGGAACCCTGGTTCCCCGGATATTATCTGAGGTTATGGATTAATAGGAGAAAGTAAAGACTGCAGACATTGGACAGTCAGAGTTGAAAAGTAGCGCTGGAAAAGCTCAGCAGGTCAGGCAGCATCTGAGGAGCAGGAGAGTCGACATTTTGGGCATAAGCTCTTCATCAGGAATGATACCGGAAATCCTGATTCTCTTGCTCCTCAAAGCTGCCTGACGTACTGTGCTTTGCCAGCACCACACTTTTAGTTTCTGGATTAATAGTCTAGCGATAAAACCACGAGGCTATCGCCTTGCCTTTTGCAACACAGTCAGGCCTCCTCAGTGACCATTGTTGAGTTGGAGCTTGAGACTCCAAAACTTCAGCTTGCAAAGTCCATCAGGGGGTCAAGCCCCACTTTCAGAAGACATGCCACAGGATATCAATGACAAACCTTCAGTGACAGAACTTCCATCTGTGTGAATTAACCCCAGCGATATATCACAATTACAATCCTTTCATTCACTTCTACATGTCTCTGTCAATCAAAAACACTTCACAACATAGCGATAAAAATATTTAACACCAGCGTTGGGGCCTCTCTAACCCCCATGGTAAAGTTTATTCCCTTGATTCACGCGGCTAAACTGATTTGAAGGTCAGGTTTTCAAAACGAAAGGGCTCTTTCAAACATCACCATCTGGCAGCTGTTGCTGAGCTCATAAATTTAACTATTTCTTTTAACTGGCAAAATTTGCTTTGAAACGTGTGTGATTGCTTCAAATTCCTTCTCCATAAATAACTCGGCTGTTAAAACCAGCACATTCTCTTCAAAATAAAGCAGCTCAAGCAAAGAGTGTTTAACATTTCAAACAATAAATATGACACGTTGTGTTTAGTGCGTTCCAGAAAAAAATCAAACAGGTTTTTTTTGAAGGAACTGCCATCTCAAAGAAAGAATCAAAATGCTCCCAATAATCTTTCCCCAGGAGGTTCCTGATATTTTTATTAGTCTTGCAAATTAAAATGATAAAACGCATATTTTCACTTGTAACAGAGAGGGCACTTTAATAGCGGTTTACAAGCAGTGTGGTTCCCATTGATAAAGGTAACGTTCCATTCCAGAATGCATGCTTTAGTAAACCAGATATGGAATGGAATGGATTTAGCATCTGTGTGAGTTAGAATCTAAATGTTTCACACTTGGAAAAATTAGGACAAGATAATAACAAGACAATCATATGTACCTTAACGTATGTTATCTTAACGTAGTCCAAATATTACGAGATTTTAAAAATATTCATTTTTTTCCTCCTCATCCTATTTATTATTTATGAAACAAAATCACTTGTCCCAGCAAAATGGTGTCCAAATTTGCAAGGCATATTGTGACAGAAACAGCTTCTGGAACACAAAGGTAAGAAGTGAACACTGTCATTATTTCAGCAATGCCATGAGGTAGGGAGAGCTCTTTTCTTGGTGCTTGTAACTCTCTACCCATGTTGGTGAACACATTGAGTGAACATATCCCCTCAAAGGATCCCTACAGCACAGGGGTCTGCACTGACCCTCTGAGAGCATCCTCTGTACCTGAACCCAATACCCCCCACTTTCAAATTCTAATGGTCACCAATCTACTGGTTCAATTCCTCTTAGAATAGCATAAAAGGTCAACACACATCAAGAGCTGTCCTGTTCTATGTTCACCCTGTATGCTTAGAATCCCTACAATGTGGAAATAGGCCATTCAGCCCATCAGGTCTGGACCAACTCGCCAAAGAGCATCCCACCAAGGCCCAGCCCCCTTATCCTATCCCCATAACCTCACAATTAGCCCAGCCAACCCACACATTCCTGAACACCACAGGGCAAGGTAGTATGGTCAATCCACCTAACCTGCACAGCTTTGGACTGTGGGAGGACACCAGAGCAAACCCACATAGACAAGAGGAGAATATACAAACTGTACATGCACAGTCGCCCGAGGGTAGGATCGAACCCGGGTCCCTGGAGCTGTGAGGCAGCATGCTGACCGCTGACCCACCATGTCCCTGTTCTACACTGGTTTTCACAATGGTTTCTGTTCCTACATGGTCAATTTAGGAGTGGGGACCCTGTGGAATTCACTATCACAGAACATGGTTGAAGCCAAAACTTTGAATGTTGTCAAGAAGAAGGTAGGTATAGTTCTTAGGGCTACAGAGATCAAAGGGTATGGGGAGAAAGCAGGAACAGGGGACTGGGTTGGATGAACAACCATGATCAGATTGAACAGGGTAACAGGTCCGTGGGGCTGAATGGTCTACTCCTGCTCTGACTTTCTGTTTCTGTTCCTCAAATTTGAGTGAGGCCACTCAGGAATCACTTCACACAAGATTGCAAAAATCTGTAACTCTATCTCCAAACACGCATTTAAGACTGGGAGTCAGTGCAAAACTTCAAAAGATAGGCTTTATTCAGCAAGATACTAAAGAGATGCAAAACCAAGAAAGCTGAAGGTGTAGGTTCATCACTCTCTTGCACAATGACGGACCAGCCTCAAGGCTGAATGGCCTTAGTACCTCTCAAACAGTTCCTTCCTCAGTCCATTTCCCTTATTAATTAACTCATTATGTTGTTGCTGGCCATAATCCAATTACAAAGGTGCTCTCAAAGTCAGGACATCACATGGACAGCAATGGTCACACAAAGTGCCCCCCTTGAGGGCACAGCCTCCCTACAACTGTCAGCAACTAATCCTTTCTCTTTTCAAGATTTGGAAACCTTTGTGCCAGTTTATAGTCAATGTATACACCGACACAGTACCACAGAAAGAAGCGAACTAACAGAATGATCACGATGAACAGCATCAGCACTTCCGACTCCATGTTATAAAGGAACAAAGCTGGGAATAATGAGGTCATTCAGAAAACACACTCAGAGCACTAATTGTAAAATATACTGAGTTTCTTATTCTGTGTTCACAGCCCGTGCCATGTAACATTATAAATGCTTTCAGCATTCCAACTGAAATGATCTCACAGGGCATGTGATATTTATATAGTGTAGCTGACAGATTAAGGCCACGTACAAGTTCCATTTAAGTCCAGTGGGTTAATTCATAAAAGGAACTGTCGATCTCATGGGTGACAATAAAGACAGCATTGTGCGTGGGTATCAAGCAAACAGTTCAGATCCCAGCTCATAAAACTCAGCACTGTGTTTTGTAAGTGAAGTGTGTGTGAGTGTCAATGTCTGTATGTGAGTGTCAGTCTGTCAGTGAATGAGAGTGTGTCTGAGTAATGTACGAGTGTGAGTGTGAGTGTGTGTGTGAGTGTGAGTGAGTGCAAGTGTCTGTGGTAGCAAGTATGTATGTGAGTGAGAATATGTGGGTGTGCGCGTGAGTGTGTGTGTATTTGAGTGTGTGAGAGTGTTTGTGTGTGTATGTATATATATATGTGTGTTAGTGAATGAGAGTGTGTCTGAGTGTGAGTGCAAGTGTGTGTTAGCAAGTGTGTGTGTGTTAGTGAGAGTGAGTGTGTGTGAGTGAACGCAAGTATGTGTGTTAGCGAGTATGAATGTGTGTGTGTATGTTGGTGAGTGTGAATGTGTATGTGTAAGTGTGAATTTGTGTGAAGTACTGGTTTATTTCTATTCTCTCCCTGCGCTGATATAGTTTCCACAAGTACGCAGCTCCTCAGTGAAAACCGCTAACTAGTTCCCTCTTCGATTCTCTTGATCTACCAGTGAGCCCTCCAGCAGACAGGAGCTCGAATCTGATCTTGCTTTATAGTTCTGTGGAGAGAGAAAAACAGAGTGAACGCTTCAAATTAATATTCTTCCTTCAGACCTGAGAACAATAAGACACTGAACAGTTTATCAGCAGGTACCACCTACACCTCCTCTCAACTCTCTGGCCTGAGTTATAAACGGCTCATATCTTATTGAGTAGCTTGCACAGATCAAACCTGTAACCCACTGAATGTGAATGATGTCAGTGGGATGTAATTGTGTTTTTTAAAAGGATTTAATGATTTGATAGAGAGAAAGTGTTTCTCACTGGTTTGGGGAGGGAGGGAGTGAGGGAGAGGTGGAGAAGGAGTGTAGGAGAAGGAACTGGAACCTTAATCTGTCCAGGGGTGATGTCAGGAAATTCCCCACAAGATGAGTAGTGGAAGTACAGAGTTATCTCCAAAAAACAGCTGCTGAAGCTAGGCATCAATTGGAAATTTCAAAATTGAATTTGATCCCAAAACTGGTTCCATCCCATTGGTCCAAGTTCCTGCTTCTCTCAAGTGCTATTGTTATTCTTGAACACATTCTTATCAGGCCATGCATCGAGTCCTCTCACTCTTGCTCTTAATTCTCTGAAATCACATTTTCCATTCTGGTCTGATATTGGAACCATTCTGGATTGGCCATGCATCAAGAACAACAAACAAAAAAAAAATTTCTTAACGCCGAGCTCCCCACTGCTCAATAATTATAAAACATCTTTCAAGAACTGGGGAAGAACTGCTTATGTGAAAGAAACAGAGAGGCATCATTTCCCTCTGCCATTTATTTCGACTAATTAAAAATCACACAACACCAGGTTAAAGTCCAACAGGTTTATTTGGAAGCACTAGCTTTCGGAGCACTGCTCCTTCATCAGGTGGTTGTCTATAACCTGGTGTTGTGTGATTTTGAACTTTGTCCACCCCAGTCGAACACCAGCTCCTCCATATCATTTATTTTGACAGCAGTATCTGCTTCAGTTTCTACTGACCTGTGATCTCTTCCCGCTCCCGGTTATTATCAGTAACCAGCAGAAAGGAAGGAGGTCAGTATCAAGGTGAAGAAAGCGACCCATTTCTCAGGCTGGTCCATAGTCAAGATTCCTGCAACAAAACCTGCAGAAATACTGGGATGCTGCAAACTGCTGAGAGAACCTCAAAATTAATGCCACGTGGATGAGTACAGCACAACTGTGTCTTCATTGTCCTCCGGATAAGATCAATGTCAACAGTACAACTGAGGCATTCATTCCACTGCTGTGTATCTCTGGCTTTGATCTGCTGTCATGTTTCGGAGGGGATCCCAGTGTAGGTAGCTGTCTGAAACAGTTATAATGTGTAATGCTTTGGAGCAACAGCCCTAAATCACCTCAAGTCCCAATCACTCTCAATCCTATACTCTCTAAGATTCAATGCCTTGGACAGCACTAATTCCTCAAATTTCAAATTCTCAGCCTTGTTTTCAAATCTTCCACTGCCTCCATTCACCCTTCGAAATGGTTTTCATCATAAATGGTGCACCTTTACATTTATTTTTCAGTCAAGAATGCATTGTAACTAGGACAATCTATGATCAGTCTACACAGTACCTTAAGATTTCTGCATTCTTACACATGAGTGCAGCTTCAAGGGAACACTAATTAACACTCCCGCCATTCCCTAGTTACAATCTCTGACAGACTATTAACACACCAGGAATCATGTACTGCTCTGCATCCCATATCTTACACATACCTGGCTTCCTTTGTCCCACCATCGGCTTTCACACGTCCAGCTAAAGTCTAAAATCCAGAAGTGGCCCAGAAACTCTTCCCCATCCACAGCTGGAGTGTTCCTGGAGTCAGTACATCCCCATGAATGAGCGAACAAACAGAGATAGTGCTGGAGAAGCTCAGCAGGTCTGGCAGCATCTGTCGAGAAAGAAACAGAGGAAAAAGAGAGAAACATTTTGAGTTCATTATGACTGTTCTTCAGCACTGTTTCAGATTTACAGCATCCACTGGATTTTATTTTTATCCCTAAGCTAGGCTCCAGGTTTCTGTTTTCTGAGCCTGTTCCAAAGATATTGCTTTAACTACGCCTGTCCTAACTTCTCCTTCTGTGAAATACCTGGATTCATTATACTGTACTAAGCGCGCTATATAAATGCACATCGTTATAGCTAGAGGAATGAAACGCTGAGGTATATGCAGTTCCACGTAAGGTCACCCTCCATCCACAGGTAAAGGATTTGCAAGTCAACCCATGAAGGTAAAAGCAAGGACTACAGATGCTGGAAAGCAGATTCTAGATTAGAGTGGTCATGGAAAAGCACAACAGGCCAGGCATCATCTGAGGAGCAGGAGAGGATGAAAACTTCTTCAAGGCAGGCATCCTTGCAAGAGGATTCGCAGTAGGGTTAAAACCATGAAGGTGAGGCAACCAAATCCATTTGCTTAATTTCTTGCTTTCCTGCATTCTTAATTTTGTGAACCTAGAGGTTTGAAAAGGATACTTTTCGAGACGATAACTCATGGTTTGATATATCCTCAAACAGAACAACACAAGCTATTTGTGTCTGAAAATATTGGTCTGGAAAATATAAGGGACGAGAGGCAAAGGGCTCATAATTTCCCACAAGCGGCCGGTAACTGATTCCATCCACAGGCAATTTCCACAGATACAGGATCAGGGAGTGAACCACCCCCAGACCACTAATCCAGAACCTCAGGTTAACATTCTGGGAATATGGTATCAAATTCCTCCTTGGATTATGGTGAAATTTAAATCCAATAGAGCAAAAAGAATAGCCAAATGGAAACCATGTGACCATTATGAATTGTCGTAAAAATTATCGCCATCCCCTGGTCCACTAACGTCCTTTAAGAAAGGAAATCGCTTCCCTCCTGTATCTGGCTTTTGATTGTCCACCTGACCTATCCAAAATACTTCATCAGTTGAAGGTGTTGCAGTCCCAAAGCTGCTAAAACACAAGTAGGTTGCCAACTTGGCCAAAGAGTAAGGCTTGCTGGGTATGGGACACATTGGCCAAGTCAAGCTCTGCGAATTGTAAGCCCAGAAACTAGACACAGCGCAAACATAGCAGCCGGGCATTAGTGTAAAAGGACACGTCTCATCACTGTATCAACCAAACAAAGATGGAAAGCATATTTTCAATCAAGTATCAGATAGACAGGCTCCCAGGCCTTACCACACTGTCCCTTAGGTCCCTTTTAAATGTTTCCCCTCTCACCCTAATCCCATGTCCACCTCAGGGAAGAGACCTTGTCTATTTATCCAATCCATGCTCCTCATGATTTTATAAACCTCTATAAGGTCACCCCTCGACCTTTGACGCTCCAGGGAAAACAGCCCCAGCCTGTTCAACCTCTCCCTATAGCACAAGCCCTCCAACCCTGGCAACATCCTTGTAAATCTTTTCTGAACCCTTTCAAGTTTCACATTCTTGAGCATGTGGCACAGAATATCCCATGAGGCTCCAGACAACATTTCCTGCCAGTTTTATCTTGCTGCTACCTGGGCCTCCAGGGAAAAGCTTCTGCAAACAGCAACCATGCATTGGCACATGATCAATGTACAGGTCATTCTGCTGTGATGCACATTTCATTAACGCAAATTCGCTGTAATATGATGGCAAATTGGGGACGCTGTTTGTAAAGTGCACATCTTTAAAATGCGTGTTGGCTGTAACACGATTAAGCAGCCAAGACTCCAAGCGCTGTTTCTGAAGCACGATTTTTCTATAATGCGGCACAGCCATCACATTATAAAAGAACCACCTGTAGCTTAGAATGACCATCAGCTCCAGAGTCCGGGATCCACCTCCATTTTACCCTGCCTCATCATTAAGGGCTAGGACTCTGTGAAGTACACAATTCGATAGACATTTTCACACTCTCTTGAACAAATAATCATTCATGTCAAGGAGAGCCTCAGAATATTATTGAAACATTTCCTTTGTTTAGCTGACAAGCAGTCAATCACCAAAATATATAACATATAAAGGCCAAGGAGAAAGGGGTAGGATAGTTGTAATTTTAATTGGAATGACCACCCAATAATAATAGACTAAAAACTCAGCTAGTCATACATTGGAAATTCTAGCAGCACTTCTCCAATGGAAGAAAAGCTCATATTAACAACTCTTCTGGTCTTTTTCTCTGCTATAGACCTTATTTATGAATTCCATGCTGAAACCAACTCCCTTATTAGTTTAATACCTTGCACATTAGCTTCATTTTGATGAATCATTTAAAAAGAAACATTAGCCTTTGTCTGAAGTACTGTTGATTGGTACTTACTGTCTCTTTGTTGCTGAACAATCTCCAACTGCATTCAACTGTGGAACTGATAGAAATACTGATCCTGGCCACCACATCACAATAGGACTCCAGTACCTTATCTCAGATTGCCACCAAAGAAAAGGTGGTGGCTCTTTATCTCAATGTCTTTGGCATGACATTGGGTTACAAAGGGACAAGGAAAGTATTAACCGATTACAATAAAATGCATTTGAATTTCTTATCTTGAATAACTAAAATAGTTTCTTTTGATTCGAGAAAGCTAAAGATACAAGGTCAACTTTGCATTCTTTTAAAGAAATGGTTTAGCTGCTCCTTGTGTTTTATATTGTTGTTTGATTTTATCCATGGTTCCACGGATGGTGAATTTATCGAGTTTACAAGATCCTGTTTGTGTTACAAAGTTCAAACTTCTCAGTGAATACCAAGCAGCTTAGATGGCAGCAACGTAGGTTTTTCTAGAAATGACTTTTGTTCAGAAAATACATTAATCTGTAATTATTCAGTCAAAGCCACATGGTCATCCAGAGGGCTAGCACAGACACAATGGGCTGAACAACTTCCTTCTGTATCGGAACAATTTGATTCTTTCATGAGTGATGGGTGCTGCTGGCTGGGCTCATAATCACTCACTTTCACACACAAACACACTCAAACACAACCCACACTCTCACACATTCACGCACTCAAACACACATGCGCACGTGCATGCACGCACACACACACTCAAACACAACCACTCACACACACACAACCACACACACTGATACACATCCACACATACCCACATTCACACATACACCCACATCCACACACACAACATACTCCCACTCACTCCCCACATACACCTGCACACACGCACACTCATACTCACACACAAACCCACACACATGATAAGCACACTCACACACACTCACATGCACACACTCACATGCACACATTTGCACTCATACACACACACTCACACTTCCGTTGGATCTGAAACATCATCCCCCACTGTTGGGCAATGCAACAATGTAAACACAATTCACAATGAGTTCCAGTACTGTTTGTTTCTTCTAATGCGCGACAACTGCTTCCACAGTCCTTGGTTTAAAGCAGCCCTTTTCCCACTATGGTCCACAATCTAAAATACAGGAAACAAAAAAAAACTGTGGTTTGTACAATATTGAAAAAGAGAGACCAGTGAAACTGCGGAATGCTTTGGATTATCTGTGGTCATAGAGTCATAGAGATGTACAGCACAGAAACAGGCCATTCAGTCCAACTTGTGCATGCTGCCCAGATATCCTAACCTAATCTAGTCCCATTTACCAGCACTTGGCTCATATCCCTCCAAACCCTTCCTTTTCATATACCCAACCAGGTGCCTTTTAAATGCTGCAATTGTACCTTTTTTTCCCAAAGTTCCAAAACAATGTAACAGCATATAAAACAGTAATTGCTGCTCCTGGAATTCGAGGAAATCAACTCCAACACCTAAAATACCTCAAAAAAGGAGCAGCTCTTACAGCCAGAACTTTTTCCAATCCTCCATCTTCCAATTATATATCCAAATGTTTTATGAACAATTTGCTGAATGTGGATTGTACTCTGTGCAAAAAGCCTGCCACGAACTAACAAAGTAACCAATGGAAACTTAAAATCATACATTGTATGAATTATAAATGTGCAGTTTGACTCCAATTGACTCTGGTCCTTTCGAGAGGTGTGATAGTATTGTGACTGGTTCAGCTGAATCTGCTGCATCCAACAGGGAAATGAAATAAAATTCAACTTGATGTAGCCATTTTAACTCAATATGTCATTGAAACTGAAAGGATGGATGAAATTGATCCACATCAGTGAAACAGATTCATGAATCAACACACAAAGCTCAAGAAGAAGTTGTTGAACTACTTTTGGAGAACGTTAATTTGATTTGAAGTTAGAAGCCTTGGCAATTTTATCCCCAAGTCAATAGAAAGTAAAGACTACCTGCCAGTTCAGCACCAACCTGTTCCTAGTGCTCACACTGTAATCCATCAACTGACACCCCAAGATGTTCTTTCTCTCAAGTAAATATTATAAATTGCATGTTTTCACACCTGGTGGTAAGATATTCACATTCACTGAATACAGAGCTCACAAAACATGTCCTTCAGGACAAAAGAACGTGTAGGCTGAGGGGTGACCTTATAGAGGTTTACAAAATTATGAGGGGCATGGATAGGATAAATAGACAAAGTCTTTTCCCTGGGATCGGGGAGTCCAGAACTAGAGGGCATAGGTTTAGGGTGAGAGGGGAAAGATATAAAAGAGACCTAAGGGGCAACTTTATCACACAGAGGGTAGTACGTGTATGGAATGAGCTGCCAGAGGATGTGGTGGAGGCTGGTACAATTGTGACATTTAAGAGGCATTTGAATGTATATATGAATAGGAAGGGTTTGGAGGGATATAGGCCGGGTGCTGGCAGATGAGACCAGATTGGGTTGGATATCTGGTCGGCATAGATGGGTTGGACCAAAGGGTCTGTTTCCATGCTGTACATCTCTATGACTCTATAACTCTACGTAGCAGTCACAGCCTTTTGGAATTTCAATCCACACAGTCAGACTCCTACAACAATATCAATTCAATACTTCAGATTTAGACTTAAAGAAAAACAAGAGAGAGTTTATATTTATATAGTATTGATCATATTGTCAGTGTCTCAAATCACTCCACAATTAATGAATAACTGTTGAAATGTATTCACTGATGTAAAACAGGAAACCTGCTGATGTGATAAGGATGTCCATATACCTTTAAAAGGCACATCCTAAGCTGGTGTCTGTCACTACCATCCAGGCAGGACGGTGATCCTACAGTCTCATGACACAAAATCACTTTACAGCAGTAGCAGAGGACTGTCCATGTGGCTGAGGGATTAACTTAACTGTGAGAGGTCTCTCAGCTTGTGTTCTGGTGGCATAATGGTAATGTCCCTACCTCTGGTTTGGGAGGCTTGGGTTCAAGTGCCACTTGCTCCCGAGATGTATCCTTAATATATCTGACCATGTTGATTAAAGATACCAAGGTCAGGCATGTGTCTGCTATCTCAAAGATGACAATGTATGTTTATAACCTTATCTTCAAATAGGGAGATCAAACTGTTGTCTTGTCAATCCTTTAGTATGACTGGCATATTTACATTGAATAGAAGAACATGACGACATCAATAAACAGCGATAAGATGGGGTTCGATGGCGATTTGAGAGATGTCTGTTGGGCAGGATTTCAGAGAACTCTCGGAACTTGCTTTGTCGAGGCAAATGGGTCCCCCGACTGACAGCCCATCTATTAATACTCCACAAACGTATCAACAGATTCTGGTGTGCTCAATAACTCCATAGAGGCTGGTATCCCATCACCAAGTCCCTTTTTATTTACCCATGGAGAGTCCTTGACTCTGATCCAGCTCCCTCAGAGGCAGCTTTCAGAGTGAACACAAACTCCGACACTCCTGTTTGTTTTTGTTTTTTATTCTTTTCTTTTTTTCTTTTTTTCTTGGTAGTGCTTATTTTTTTCCCCAGCACCCATGGTGTGTGTGTGCAGGGGTGAGACACAGTGGAAGACACAAAGTGCACGAATCTTTATTCAAGTTCCACCACCAGGAAGATAGGAAAACACCCGGGTGGCCAGTGACAAACACTGCCCTTCACATCAAAGGGCAGTGCTGTGTGATCAAAACAGTGA